>NC_056738.1:433310918-433415918 GCF_019279795.1 Protopterus annectens | reverse complement strand
ACACACACAAACATTTTACAATTAACAGTTTAAAAATGCTGCTTTTGGTTGTCACACTTGGTTTTAACATGTTTTTCAGCCTAAAAATAAGTGACAGGTGTCCTTATAGTTAGGGCTTACATTATGCATACCCTTAGCCACAGCCTTCTCAGTGGCTGTGAAACCTTAGACATAGGAATATATTGGAAATAAGAACACTCGATAGAAGCAATCCTAGGGGATTACTGCAGTCATACTGGCAGCAAAGACTAAAATCCATACTGAAACTGTACAGCAAGTAGTAGTAGTAAAGCATGCTGACCCTTTGGCACAAAAGTAGGAAATCTGCCTGTATCCCTGATGACCCATGTTTAGGAAAGGACTCTGAAGGCAAGCTGTCTGACAGATGAAGAAACTGACATGCTCTGGAAACTGAAAACAAATTCTTTTATTTCACATTCCAGATTTCCTGCTAGTCACATACCAGATTATATAAAGCATACTGCCACAGCTATGCAAGGAATAACAATTGCATTTAACCCCTATAAAGTCATATCAGCTTTCTGTTTCATCATCTTTCAAACTCTGACAATTATGGGACAGAGTTCATAAATTAATTGCTCTTTACATACTAAGCTAAAAGGAGTGCATTAGCCATTTCTTAACATATTTTTTCTCATTCATGACTAATCAGTTAGATGTTAAAACAAACTGGAGAGGAGTGGATCAGTCTAGAAGAATCCAAGAACTTCTGTGCAGACTCCACCTTCTTATGAAGGTTGCAGATGTGGTCTCATCACAGCGCCAACAATTGGCCATCCTAGGAAGTATAAAGCTGCTGCTTGGTGTCTTCATATATGGCACAGTGAGCAGACAGGGCCTGTATTGTAGTTTAATGCAAAACCCAGGCCATGCCTTGCCTGCTTAACCAAAGAGACTTCACTGTAACACCAAAAGGCAGTTGAAGTGAGAAAATAAGAGATTCATCAAGCAATGGCCAGTAAGAACTGACGCACCATCTGGAAGAGGGAAAAATATCTGCTGCTGCATTTGGAGCTAAGACAAGATCACCAAAGGGTGTAAGAGTCAAAAACTTGAAGAAATATATGCAATGTAAAAAATGGTGATGTATGGACATATCAGAACCGTCAATAAGAACTATCAACTCTATCAAACAGTAACAACTTCAGCAGCCAAATGTAAACATGACAAGAGTAGCTACAAAAATATGATTACTGTAGAGTTTATAATAAGCACAGCCAGGAGACAACAAGCAGCATTACAAGTGACAACTGCATGTATAATTGAATAACTGATCACCAGCAGGGGAACACTGAATTTATAACTAATATGTAGCTTTTCATTACTTCTGCATGATTAAATTCTATTTACAAATAGGTTCATAGGTGAATACTAGGCTAATTTCCTTGAATGGTCACTTTAAGCCTAGCTAGGAACCCAAGGTCAGAACGAAACCTTGTACCTTGTATCTATGAGGTAAAGACCTTAACCATTATGCCAAAGCCACCTGCTCCACCTTACTAATGCATGCTAAGCCAAGCCCTGCTCCTGCCTTTAATTCTAACATGCAGCTTACCTTAAAAAAGCCCTTTCCATAACACTACCACAACACAAGCAGCTCAGACATTCACCACGCACACGAGCACACACATACACACACACACTAAATCTATTCACTTACCTAACCCTAAACCACTCTCACTCTCACACACACAAAATCTATCCTCTTAAACCTTTCCCTAACGCTGAAAAACACACTTGCATAAAAACTCCCAGTCCCACAATATACCCTTGTCGACCAAATAGAAGTCACCCAATACTGCATTTGCACAAACAGCCCTTTACTCAAAACGTACAGCAGCTAACTTGCATTGCACAAATGGGTGTCAACCAAGTGAACTGCAACAATATATAGATATATATATAGATGAATAGATAGAAAACAACTTTTAGAAAATGAAAAACTAACTACAGCAATGTCCATGCAATGCTTTAATCTAACATACTAAAACAAACACAGTACCTTTGCTAATGCATTGAAACAGTATAAAACAAGTTGCCAACATCATACTAATCTAAATCTAATCCAAATCACATGACATAAAATTATCCAATCATTAAAAGTGATAAATTAAAATAAAATTACAACTTTTAAAGCAACATTTACTGCTTAACTTCCTATGCTCTAATGACTCAACGTTTAAAATAAAACATAACTTTTCTTCTACAGCAGCTGTTATTTTCTTTCTTTTCCCTCCCTATTTAAACTTGAGATCTGTTTAAAATAGTCATTTTCAATTCATCTACGTTACCATGATGTTTTCCCACATGTTTAGGTATGGGACTTCCACACCTTCTATCTCCACCTATAAGTTCTTGCATTCTGACTTTACATTTCCTCTTAGTCTCACCTACAGTAAACTACAAGTGTATTTCATAACATAAATTACCTTCTCTAAATTTCTAATATATCTACAAGCAACATCTACTTTTTTACCATTTATATAATTAAATGTTCTAACTGTAAAGGGTCATATCTAAGTTCCTATAGCTCTACGGATATTCATCAAAATTTCCTTCTGTAATTACTTCTTACTAAGTAATCTTATAGATCAGTGGTGCACAGCCTTTTTGTGGGGAGGGCCACTACATGAATTCTTAATGCATCCGTCGGGCCATCTCAAAACATAGTAAGTCGTTACAAGTTAACAATAGGTACAGGTGACTGGCATTTTTACTTAAGACAGCAGTCATGAAATTGCCTGTTTTCTACATCAACTTTGAGTTTAACTTTATTCTGGCTTGTAGCCATGACTTACTGCAAACTCTTACAGAAAGTTACTACTGTTTACAGACTACAAGTTATAAACAACAAATAATAGCTACTTCTGCGGCTAAAATTAGAGGTGTGCGCAACTGCAGCCAATTAGGTAAGTAAGCATGTGCTGGAAAGTTTACATGACTGGAGTAAGGCATAGCATTTTTTCACTTTTTAAAAACAGTTTTGGTTACTCTCTGGGGGTCGGATGGCGTTGCATTGCAGGCTGGACCACTGTTATAGAGTTATGCCCCTTATATACAGCAAGCTTAAATGTGCTGGGAAAATAGTTTTTATCTCTAGATATTTTTTTTAAAAACTTTCATCCATCTTTAATATATTGCACAAATTTATCAGTTATTACATATGTTCTTTAAGAAGTAACATGTCAGATTTTTGATATTCCTTATTTTTAACACATTCAGCTTAACCTCATTTTTATTATTTGCACTTAAACATTTCTAAATAATCCTGTTAGCTAATGTTAAAACCCCTCTCCCTCTCTCTCTACAAATTCCTCTAGCTCTAAGCAGCTTTCCATAACAAAGAGCTACCATGACTTGAAGTGAATGGCCTGTAAAGGATTGTAGTTACTAGCTGATGTTCTATATAAAGTACTTATAATCTTACCATTAATGCCCCCTTTAAGGATCTCATCCAGGTAATTACTAACCTCATTCCGGGACCTCAAAATCAAATTTTAAGCCAAATCTAATTTCACGTAAATCTGATAAAAAGCTTCTGTATTTCTTTCTCATCTCCTTGCATAAAATAAAATATTTACCTCATTCAATGATACCCTCATGTACTTACTGACATCATCCAAGATCTCCATCATCTTGCTTTACTTTATGTATTCAACATTCCATATCCTGTGCTTTTTATGTGCAAATAATTGTTTAATTGATTAATTGGGGATTTGTGTACTTATATAAAAGGGAATTTAGGAGTTGGTATGCTCATCTGAAGAAGTTATAGTGACGAAAACCCGGTGATCCAGTTAGAGTGTTCTGTATGTGATAAATCTGGACTTTGAAGCATGTGTTCAATAAAGTGGTAGATTTTATTGTGGTTATCCTTCCAGTGCCTTTTTTTTTTTTTTTTTGGATAATTCCTATGATCCTATGAGTACAGTAGGATTATAACTTCCTTAGAAAAGTATGCCATACCTTCGCTTATAAGCTGTGCTACAAAGAAGGACTTCACCACTTGGACCTATGACAGTCAAAGTTTAGGCTATGTATCTATGTACCTAGATCTCTCACTGCTGAGTCTACTCTTAGGGGTGTGCTATAAATATCATAATCTGCAGGGATATTTCACTTCCCATAGAGTATAAAGCAATGTCATTCAGCTTTTCCCGGTTAGGGGTCGCCACAACAGAACTTCAGTCCTCTAATGATTGGCAGTGGATTTTTATGGTGCCAAGGTGCCAGCCCAACACCCAGCCTTCAAGGAAGGTACACCCATTCACGCACGCACCTACCTGCATGTCATTAGCATCACCTGACCATGGGGAGGACATGCAGACTCCACACAGAAGGTGCTCCAGCTGAGAATCGAACAGGAGAACTTCTTGCTGTGAGGTGACAATGCTAACCGCTGCACTACCATGGCTTCACTTCCCATAGAGTATAATAATGCATTTTTTCACATTTAGTTTTATGCAATGGCTCTGGCACCAATCAATTGTCTGATTTAGATCCTCCTGAAGGATATCTGCATCACTGCAGCTGTCAGAAAACACTGTCATCCAGAGGCCTTCCACATTATCCTTGACTTCAGAGAAGTATATTCTGAACAAGAGTGGTCCCAGCACCGAGCCCTGTGGCACACCACTAGTAACTGGCTGCTTGCTTGATCTAGATTAACCCAATTTAACCATGTGTTCTGTCCGTGGGCTAATTGGCTATCCACCTTGTGATGTAGGGATTTGTGCCCAGTTTTATGAGTTTATTTGTAATACCCGAGTGGTGAATTGTGGCAAATGCCTTGGCCAGGTCAACGTAGGGGATACGCACTGTTTACCCGCATCCATGGCCCTAGTGACTTTTTCAAAGAAGTACACCAAATTTAGTAGGCACTGCCCACCTATGACAAAGCTGAATTGGGTCAGGTGCTGTTTTGAACACTAATGAATTCAAAACAGCACTAAAAGAAAATATACAGAACTCTTGGATCTGCCCTGGCTAAACCCTACCTAACTCTATTCTCTCTTTACTATTTTTCTTAATTCCCTTACCCTTACACTTTTTTATCCAAGTACTTAACTGTTTTCTTCTAACTTTCACATTAACTTCCTTTGTTTGTCTGTCCAACTATACCCTATTGTAGACTAACCTATATTGTACCTTAATTTTATACATTGCTGTTTGCATGTAATATTACTTCAGTACTTTATATTTATCACTGTATTTAAATCTTTATATAATCGCACAATCTTGACTATTACTATTTTGTTTTACTTCTTTGTGGAGCTTTTCTCCATGGGCCTACACTAAAAAAGGGCTTGTGCTCATTTGGACATTCCCAGTTAACAAATGTTAAATAAATAAATAAATAAATAATAAATATATCATTACTTATCAGGTCCATGATTATTTTTTCTATGGACTTACAATTACGACTAGTCAAACCTATTGGTCTCTAATTTCCCAGGTCAGTTGATGGTCTTCCTTTATGTAGAGGGATAAATGTTGCTGTCCTCCACTCTACTGGGACAAAGCCAGTCCAGAAGCTGTGGTTAGTCCTAATGGGCCTGACAGGCATTGAGTCAGATTGTTTAAGAGGGCCCTGTATATCATTGGGCCCAATTGAAGCTGTGCTTTTAGCTTTAGAGAGCACACTGGCCAACTTGTTCTTTCCTGATAACTGGCAGAGGAGTGGTGGAAAGTATTTCTTGGGGGAGAACAGGGATGATGGGGACATGAAATATGAGCTGAATTTATTGGCCAGCAGATTTGCTATATCTTCTGGTTGAGTACACATGATGCCTTTTACAATTAATTCCGGACATTGCTGGGTGTTGCCTTTAAGAGTGCAGACATAACTGAAAAATGCCTTATGGTTATCCTTAGCTTTGGAGGCTATTTAGTAACAAAGTGTCTATAAAGGGTGTTGTTGCCATCTTTTATTTTAATGGTGTAATAATGTTCTTTAATATGCTTGTTTAAACATCTCATGGTCATGCCTATGTAAAAGGCAGAACACCCAGAACATAGAGTGATATAAACTATATTACTGGTTAAACAATTAAATCTACCAGAAATACTAATAGTGTGATGTAAATGATTTAGACTAACATAAGGTCCTTCATGTATATACCTACATGTGTTACAACTGTAAAACTTGTACTTACCTTTTGATTTATCTGTTGTGGGAAGGGGTACATTATTACGCCAGTAAAACAAAAGATGACAACAACACCCTTTATAGACACATTGTTACTTGTTGTTTATATAAAAAAATTACATTTTCAGTGTTATAACATGTAAAACAAGACTTGGGAGGAGGGAACATTAAAAATAAAGTAGAAAGAAAAGAGACATTGTAGCAGTTGAGGCTGGGGACAGATAGCCCCCCCCCCCTCCCCAGATACAATAAAGTGTTTTTTGACTAACAGAAAACTGGTTATTTAACATAAAATTGTATTGTATTTTATCAGTAGGAATTGTGACATATTTTTAACATTTAGGTATAATGGTTATGTACTTCATATTGCATTTTAAAAGTGGGGTAATGTACTTTGTTTTTACTTTACACAAGTAGATTTGATAATTGTATTATTGTTTAATTACGTAATTAATGTTAATTAGGTTGGTTTTAGTATTTAAAGATGTGAATGAAAAGAAAGATTTGTATTTCTGAGGAAGTCTGATAAACAAAAGCGTTGAATAAACTGTTTACGCCAAAACCAATTTGTTCCTCTACTGCTATCAGTGTTGGTGTTTTATTTGGTGTGGTTACGCTGGTTACTGGGATTAATGGGTGAAATATAGACAGTTAATTAAACAAAGCCCACAATAGCAATCCAATCAGTAAAACAGATTTGTACAAACCAGATAAACCAAGAGCTTTTGCAACACAGTCAAGCTCTCACCAAGGCTAACTGCAAGTGCTTTCGCTTCTCTTTTAACAAAACTGTCTCAGCTAAAGAACAGAACAGTTTACTTAAGAGAAAAAAAATCAAGCTGCTACTAAGAAGTCAGGACAAATTGACATAGAAACTTGTTGTTCACAGTATCATGTGAGCAAAACTAACCAAAAAAATGTTTTGGTCCAGTGTAATATAGTACTGGAAAGTTCTGACTTTCCCATTTCCTAGTTATAGCTTCATTAACTACTACCAACTTTAAGGACAGCAATGCTTTACCTCTCTTCAGCACATTTTATACCATCTCAAAAAAAATCTCTATACTGAGGTTAACGTCTCTACAAGTGTAGGACAAACAATTTTTGCAAAGCAGCAACCTCATATGTTCACAAAATATATGCCCCCAAGAACCTCTTTATGAACCAAAAGCTCTCCAATATATACTTCATATCTTCAGGAATATTTTTCAAATCTTGTAAGCGTATAAAAAGGTTTGTGGAAACATTTCCATTATAAATCTAAATTGTATCACTTTAGTTGCATATCTAGGATTAAGACTTACTTCCCTTCACTGATCATCTGTAATATATCTAGTTAAGCATTCACTTCATGCTGTTTTTACCTTCGTACTGTATTGACATCTCATATCTAATATTGGCTTATATGCGTTACTTATTAATCTTTTCCTGTCTGCCATTTATTTTCTGGCCTCAACTGTCTACTATTTATAGTTATCAAAATTACTATCCACTGGCCCCAACTGTCAACAATTTATGTTTTATCAAAATTACTATCCAATCTTTGCATATTTTCCTTGAACTTTTAACATTAGACATGTTTATGCAAGTTGATCTGAGTTCAATAACCCAAATGTTTGTCTAGATTCATCTCAATTTATTACCTCATATCCTTATTTGCTTCCAGAATATTGGTTCTTTTCCTTCATCTCCATATAATTATTACATTTTCTTCCGTGGTTTTCTTCTTATTATTACTATACATAGTGTAACCTATTGGTGCTATTCTATGTTTCTAAGGTCTGACTTCCTTTGATGTAAAGGCTTGTTTAATTATTTTATTTATATAAGGCTACACATAATGCTCTTTATAGTTCTTTCCTTTACTAGATCTACCCGAATGCCTGCATGTCATCCTGTTGTTATCTCATCGGACACTATGCCTATCGTGTCCTACCATATATGTATACATTTGATGTCCTGAATGAAAGATATAAAACTAAGTTATAGTCCCTTATAGTATGCCTGGAAATCAGAAACTCCCAAACCACCCTTACCCCAATTCCTGTGCTATTAGTTTTTAACATTGCACACATTTTCTTTTGATATCTCTGAGAATCTCCTTAATTTCCTTTTCATTGTCCTCCATATCTAATCTCGCCGTTGATAAATATAAGCCCTCCCTACATAAAGAACCAGTAGGACCAAAGACGTCTTAATCACTTGTATCTTATTGTCAAGGTCTATAAATAATTTCCAGTCTTATATTATTTATAACATTTTAAGTAACTTCTTCCCACATTTTTAGCTGCTTGCAAAACATCCCATTTCAATCAAATTCCCAAGTATCTTATCCTGTCATAACCTCAGAAAAAGTGGATGCTCTTTACCCAAGTCATGTGTTTGGGCACAATAAAGTACTATAGCCATTGTTTTTGCTTCACTTACTTTATATATACTATTAAAATATTTCAGTTTATCAAACATAATTGGTAACATTTAATATTATGTCGTATGCAAAAAGAGCTATTTTCTCATTAGCATTTCTCCATTTATATCCAATTATATCTGACTGTCTTAAGTATTTAGCTAACAGCTCTAAATAATGGTGAAAGTGGACATCCTTGCCCAGTTTCTCTTATAAGGCTAAATACTTTAGACAGCTCACCACCACACTTCACCCTAACCTGAATGCCTATAGATATTAAAAATTAATGGCATCTCTCTTTTTAATTTCTCTAAGTCTTTTGGGTTTCTAGTACCATGACAGGAATGGACCCCATTCCCAAGTCAAAGTACGATTAAAGTTCATGAAATTAGTATTGTTTCAATCCTTGATGTTAGCCAAAAGTGCTCTTCACAGCACCCACAATGTGCCTAGTGATGATTCCTTCTGCAATTCATATGGAGTTATATGTATTGGTAACATATCCAAGTATGATTGTAATTTTTTTTTTTATAAGACCTGTTGTCCCTACTACTACTTGAATTGTCAGGGTATCCTTCTCAAACACTGCCGTTGTTTCTGCCTGCAAATCATGGTATTTTATGACTTTGTGTCTCTCACACGCAAGATACTGTAGTCACTGGCTGTAGCAATTTCAATGATCAATGCTACTTCTGTCTTCTTTTCATGGACCACTATATCTGGTTTTCTTGCATCAGTCTTTTGAACTGATGGTAATGGGTGATCCCATGTGATGTGGACATCATCATTTTCTATGATGCTTTGTGGCACATTTCCAGTGTTTTTCAGCTACTTCAATGTTATAATGTTTGTACAATCTTCAGTCCAATAGTCTTGCCACATTATTATATCTTTCAGTATACAGTATAATCCTTCTGCCATTAGTATGTCACAACCAGCAACAATGTATGCAACTGTTTGCAATTCTGTTTTACAAGACCTACATTTGTCTGTTTCTCCCACATGTTCAATGGACTTTGTAAACCAACATGTACATAGTCCACTATCTTGGGCTGCCAATATTAACTTTTCATCTTTTGGTTTGAATTTGCCTCTCCTTAACCATTCCTGCATTCGATCCTGATCAAAATGAGGTTCTTCCAGGAGGTTTCTATATTTCTTGCCTTCTCATCTGATCCTTTACCTTATATTCTTTCTTTTGTTTATTGGGAAATTCATTTGCTGCCTGATTTTTATCTACTTCTGGTCTGATTTCCATTCCCGCTTGATGCAGATATGCTTCTGCTAAACTAAGCATGGAAGTCATCTTAGATTTATTCTCCTCATGTTTAAGAACTTTCACTACATTTGGGTCTTGTGAAGCCAACATATGTGTGTGCAGTCCCACGACTGCAGAGCTATACATGTAATCAATTTCAAAGAGGCCTATACCTCCTTCACAAAGTGGGATATATAATCTTGGTATGCACTGATTTTTATAAATCATTTGATGAGCATGAAGCATCCTTCTTGTTTTCCTGTTTAACCAGTCCAACACAATTTGGGGCCAATCAATCACTCCAAAGCTATAAGTTAAGACAGGAAGAGAAAATTGGTTTATAGCTTGGACTTTGTTCCTAGACGTTAATGCTGTTTTTATTATCAATTTAAGCCTTCTAAAATATTCTTTACTGAGTTTTATTTGCATTTGTTCATGCCTTATTGTTGATCCTTAATCAGTTCCCAAATATTTACATACTCTCACTTGCTCAAGTTCTTTTATATCACATTCCTGTCCCAAAGTGATGTTTTCTTGGTGCTGCAGCTTTCCTGCTTTAAAGGTTGCTTTTGAAAATTTATCAAGACCAAATGACATTCTTATATCATCTGAAAAAGTTTTAACGACTAGCAGTTGTGCTTTCAGTTCCTAATCTGATGAACAATTTTAAATTATCTAAAAAAGATGAGATGTCTTTACACTTTATTGTTTTCTAGAAGCCAAATTATAACCATGGCCTAATCTGTTAAGTAAACAGCTTAATGGGTTAAGGGCAAGACAGAATAACAGTGGTGACAGGGAGTCACTCTGGAATACCCTCCTTTGAATTTTTATCCTTGGAATAATAATCTGTCCTTTATCATGGCTTAATTGCAAGGTGGTCTGTCACTGTTCATGGTCACTGTAATATAATCGATCAGTGTAGGGTGTGTCTTACCCATTTTTAAGCACTCTTTTCTCCATGAATGTGGGATACTGTCCAGTTTTTTTTGTAGTCAAGCCATGCCATACTTAAGACTCTTCCCCTTTTTACAGTTCGCCATTATGACTTTATTTAGTAACAAATGATCCTTTGTTCCAAATGACTTTCTTTTACTATCCTTTTGTGCTACTGCCATTTTTGAATTTTCTTCTAAATGACTATAAACTCTCTCGGCATCACTCCCAGTGTATAGTTTATATGTCATGAGAAGGAGTCTCTCTTTGCGGACAACCAAATGTCTCAAAAGATCCCTTCATAAATTTCAAAATCACTGTCATTTTTTTTTTTTTGGCAAAGTAACCTATTAACATTAATATATTATTTTTTCCAGTGCATCCTTAAGAATCATAAGGGTTACCTTAATATTGTCAAGTATTTGCCTACCATCTATAATCCCACTATGTAGAGACTGAACAGCAATTTTGATAAAATAAACAGGAGACAGTTGGGACCACTGGACAGTAATTTTGATAAACTGTAAAGAGTAGTCATGATTCAGAAATGAAATGTGTCTGTATGATACTGGATTAAGAGGATCTTTCCCCTCCCTTTCGTATAACTATCAGGTTTACTATCACATGTGAGATACTCCCTCTACTGAATCAAACAAAGTTGGCTAAACTGTAATGAAGGCTACAAATGCTGAGCACTCAATATACCGAACTACTGCACTTGCCACCCCTCAGTACTCACGTTAGTGCTTGTTCCTAGGTCCAGAGCAGCAGGAACTTTTGGGATTCAGTGTTTTGCTTTGTTTTAGGTGTCTGACATTGTAGGCTTTGGGACAGTTTAGTTGACATTGCCTGATTCAGTAGAGAAAGTGTTGAACATTTTATAGACATCCTAACTAACACTACTCCTTCCTTTCAAGTCAAGGACACATTCCCACCCAGAAAAATACTGTTAAAAAGCACTAGACAGACTTTTATTGTATCCTGTCCATTCTTTTTTAACACTTTTGCTGTAATACCTTCACTACCAGTTTTTATTCCCCTGTATTCTAGTTTCTCATTGGTTCTTCAGTTTCAATTTAATACCATTCTTTCAACTTTGGTTAAATGACAAAATTCTAATTGTCCCATTTCCTGCCTGTTGAGCTTAACCTCTATATTGTGTCTATAAAGTCTACTATAATAGTCTACCAATACATTCATCATTTTTCCTGGGTCCACTTCTACATTACCAGTCTCAAAATTCCTGATTTTCATTATTATCCTTTTAAGCTTTTGCTCCCTTAAACATTGATCAACAGCTGGATTGTTCTAGGGTTACCGTCAATAGATAGTTTTGTAAAACCACTGTTCTATATTCATTTCCATTTTCTAAGCATTCTTACATAGGCATCCTAGCATCTTTCAATTGCTCTTCAAGCTGTTTTCCACTTCTTTTTCTTTACTTACTTAAACACATTACTTTTTTAAGACCTCTAGATACCTACCATGGTTATTACTCGATATCTCATTTGCTTACATTGTGACCACATTTCTAATCTTCACTTTACAATTATCCCAATTCTTTGCCAGCTCTTTACTGCTTAGGTTTAAAATTAATCTAACAGAATTTCAGCTAAAGTTTTAACTACCCAATTATTAAACAGTTTCCTTTAAAGAGAAATACTGGAACATGCCAAGTATTTATTAAAATGGACTTTTACTTCTGTACAAAACTTAATTTGTATAGGACCATGCCTGACACTATTACTAGATGTGCTTTCACAGTTCAAACCATGTTGCAGTATTCTTTCAATATGTAATATCTGTCTAATCTTGCCCAAGAACCATATTTCACTGAATATGTATAAAGTCTGCTTCACTCTGTTTTATTTTTTTACATCAATAAGCCTAAATGCATACATTTATTTCTCTAAATATCTGCAATCAGCCGGTACTCCTTGATACCCTGGCCTTCCAGAGATGTTTTATTTCCTATACGGTTCCACAATCTCCTGCTACTGCCATACATTTCTGACACGAGGATACAACTTATCCTATAATATTCTTTATGTCTTGTCTCACTGCTTTTGGTGTAATACAGAGTGCAGCCAGTGAAATTCTTATAGCTTGTCAACAGTCTCTTACCACTCTATTTTCCATACCTACCCTTTATTTGTTTGTCAGCCCTTATTCCTGTACCATTTAAAAAGAAGTTATGTACCTACCATAACGTTCCATATTGGTTGTCTTTTTCTCGCCTTCTTTCTTGCTGGTTGGGTTCAGAGCCGATCCTCGGCTCCGACTCGGCCATCTTCAAAAGCTCAAGAGCTGCTTACTGGCTCGAGGCCCCCCTATATTCCATGATGCCTGGCGCTAGATACCCAGATCTCATTTGGTAAGTCTAACTGCAGACATAAAAATAAAGGAATCCTATCCTAGAATGCATAAATCCTACTGGAGAGACTACTAGTCAGAAAAGAATAGCCATAGAAGACTCAGCCAGTGAAAAATCAAGAACTCTTCTCGGTCCACTAGGATAGGGGGATGGAGGGTGGGACGCAAGAAAGAAGGCGAGAAGAAGACAAATAACATAGAACGTTATGGTAGGTACATAACTTCTTTATGTTAAGTTGTCTATCTCGCCTTCATTCTTGCTGGGTGGGACAGCGTCCCTAGCAACTAAAATCCTGGGTGGCTCATCAGAAAAAACTTAACAGTGGAACCAAAATCAGCTCTGCTCCTGGAAACCAAATCCAACTTGTAATGCAAAATGAAAGCATGTGGGTTGGCCCATGTAGCCGCAGCACAAATAGATTCCATGGGCAACCTAGCCTGAAAGGCCACCGAAGTAGCTAAAGCTCTGGTGGAGTGACCTTTTGGTTTAACTGGCAATTCTTTATTCCTCAGTTAATATATGAATATGATGATAGAAGTCAACCACCTGGATAAGGTTACTTTGGAGACTGGAAGACCTTGATTACCTACTGCATAAGACAGGAAAAGTTGATCTGATTTTCTAATGTCCTTGGTTCTGTGCAAATAAAAGCATAGCTGCCTGTGAACATCTAACTGATGCAGCTTATATTCCGCCCTGTTGGAGTGGTTAGGGAAAAACACAGGAAGGTCTATGGACTGATTCAAGTTACTCTCTGAAGAGATCTTAGGAAGGAAGGATGGATTAGTCCTAAGAGCAACCCTGTCATTGTGGAACACGAGGTATGGGGGATGGACAGAAAGAGCCTGTAGTTCCGAAACTCTTCTGGCTGAAGTAATAGATACCAGGAAGAAGGTTTTCCAAGATAAGAACTTCAGCGAACAAGAAGTTGCCGGTTCGAAAGGGGGCAAAATTAGCAAAGTTAAAATCAAATTTAAATTCCACGGTGGTGGAGGATCTCTCACTGGGGGCCTGAGCAAAGTAGTTCCTTTGAGAAAGGCTTTACACAGCTTATGGGACATGATATTGTTTTCCGACAGGCCAATGTGAAAATCTGAAATTGCCGCTAACTGGACTCTAATTGTAGCTGAAGCAAAACCAGCATGGAAGAGTTCTGCTAGAAATTCCAAAATGGAGTGCACTGGGGCTGAAAAGGGGTCTATGCTTTTTGCCTCTGCCCAGGAAGAAAAACGTTTCCGCTTACTAGAGTAAGTTTTACTGGTTGTAGACTTGTGTGATGACAAAAGGATTTCGCGCACAGATGGGGAAATATCTGGGAGCCTGGCTAGGGTCGGAAGTGGAGCAACCACGCTGTGAGCTGGAGAGTCTGCAGGGATTGGTGCAGCCCACCTGATTGATGAATCAGGAGGTCTGGAACTAGGTCCAGAGTCCAAGGCTGTTCGAGAAGACAGGAGTGCAGGAACGGAAACCATATTTGTCGAGGCCAGTAAGTAGCAATGAGGATCATTTTGCAACTCAAAACGGCTGCCTTCTGAATCAATTTCGGTATGAGGGGAAAAGGAGGAAATGCATAAAGAAATCCCTGGGGCCAATCGTGGACTAGAGCGCCTCTGGGGGGATGCCCAGGGAGTGGAAGGAGAGAGAAGAAATTGCTGCACTTGCTGTTGAAGGGAGTTGGAAAAAGGTCGCAGCAAGGTTGGCCCCATCTGCAGATGACCGCAACCACCTGGTTCAGAGACCACTCGTGAGGCATGAAAATTGCTCTGCTCAGTCTGTCTGCTATAACGTTGGACTTCCCAGGGATGTGCATTGCAATCAGCAGCCGTTGGGACGAGATCGCCCACTGCCAGAGTCTGAGTGCTTCTCGACATAGGGGGTAGGACCTGGTTCCGCCCTGGTTGTTGATGTACCACACTATGGACATATTGTCCGTTTGAACTGCAATGGTCCCGGTAGGAAGAGAGTCCTAAAGAGCCTGCAACGCTAAGAGCACAGCCCTCATCTCCATGACATTTATGTGCAGATGATACTCGTGAGGTTGCCAGGTGCCTTGGACTGTTCTGCCTGATAATGCCCCCCCTCCCACCCGATCAGGGAGGCGTCCGTGTCCATTGTAGCCACTGGAGGGGGAAGAACAAATGGTCTGCCATGGGGCACTGATGTGGAGACCATCCACCACGCAAGGTGTTTCTTGCATGCCCGAGTGATCATAATCGTGTAAGACATGGGAAGTTGCTGGAAGGACCATTGAGTGAAGAGAAGCCACTGGAGAATCCTCATGTGAAAATGAGCTAGAGGAACAAGTACGATAGCTGCTGCCATGAGACCTAGCATCTGAAGGACAAATCTGTCTTGAATCCTTTTGCATGCTAATAAAACCTTGACACGCTGACGAATCACTGAAACCCTGTCTGGTGGGAGGCTCACTAACATGTCTTTGGTATTTAAATTTGTGCCTATAAAGGTGATAGATTGACAGGGTGACAATGCAGACTTTTTGAAATTTATTGTGGTACCTAGCCTGGAGCAAGTGTCGGTGGTGCAGTCTCTGGCTTGCAGAAGGTGATGTATGGTGATAGCAGTGAGGAGCCAGTCGTCGAGATATGGAAACACTTGGAATCCTTGGCATCTCAGGTGAGTGGTAACTACTGCCATACATTTGGTAAACACCCTGGGGGCTGTGGTGAGACCAAAGGGCAGCGCTCTGAACTGATAATGGCTGGCTCCCAGCCGGAAGCGGAGGAATCTTCGTAAGCGTCTGTCCATTTTTATGTGGTAGTACGCATCCTGAAGATCTATGGAGCACTTCCAATTGTCCCGACCCAGAAAGGGTAAAATGGACTGAAGCGTGACCATCCGGAATTTTGCTCTTTGTACAAACTTGTTTAGTCTGCTGAGATCCAAAATGGGTCTCCAGTCCCCTGTCTTTTTTGGTACCAAAAAGAACCTTGAGTAAATTCCGGATCCTTGTTGGTCTGCTGGGACTTGCTGGATGGCCCTTTGTCTTAGCAGTTTTGAGACTTCTTGCACTGCTTGGTCCCTTACATTGGGTGGAACATCTGGAAGGACTTGTATGACTTTAAGGGGGTGTGAACGAAGGAGATTCTGTAGCCTCCGGATATGACGGACTGTACCCATTTGTCTTGTGTTATGTCTCGCCAGGCTCCTGGGTACAGCGATAGTCTTCCCCCGACTGCCTCCAGAGCTGAGCAGCCAGGCAACCCTTTAGGGATGCTGGAAGGGCTTGTCAGAGAAGATTCTCTTCTGCCCTGGTTTTGCGGACCCCCTCTGCCATGAGGGCAGCGTCTGTTATTGTTCCCTCCTCTGCCCCTGGAGGGAAACTCACCACGTGTGTCCAGCAAGTCTCCTTAGGATTTCCGGAATCACATCTTCCCACTCTTCTGACCCTTAGGATATGGTCTGGAGGGAGTGGAAAAATGGACTCCTACAGCAGAGAGACTCTTGCCTTCCTGCTCACACCTGGTAAGGGTATCTTTCACCTGTGATCCAAAGAGTGAGGAACCATCAAAGGGGGTGTTGGTGAAAGACGCTCTGAAAGGTTCTGCAAAGTTACATAGCTGCATCCAAGCATGCCTCCTTAGGGCCATGCCTGTGCCTGCTGCTCTACTCACACCATCAGCTGCATATGAAATGAGCCGCATGGAGGAGTTTACCACAGAATTAAGAGTCACTAGCTGGGAGGCTGCCTTAGCCTGGGCCCCCTCAGCTGATGGATCTTGGAGGGTATCTCCAAGCTCTTTCAGGAGATCCCTCTGAAGATGGGTAAAGTGGCACAGGTAATTCAGGGACCACATGGAAAAGGTCACAGAAGAGAACATCCGCTTCCCATATCTGTCCATTGTCCTAGACTCCTTATTAGGGGGATGGACAGATGAAGAAGTTTCAGCCAACTCCTTCTTTGTGGCCGCTGCTACCACCATGGCATCAACAGGGACACCCTTGGTCAAGAACTGTTTGTCCTGCATGACAGTAATGAACTTTGCAGGTCTTCTAGGGGTCGGTTTCACTGTGTCTGGAGCCGTCCATGCCTTTCGAGCCACACAGACATCAGTGGGTCGAAAGGCAGAGACACGCAGGAGGTGGAAGGTCGGGATCCAAACGCATCCAGGAATACCGACTCATCCTCGGAAGGGCTTTGGGTAGTCCAGTTTCCCCTCTGCCCAAGCATCTCAAAGATGTCGGAGAAGGAGACATCTTCAGAGGGGGATCTTGGGGACCCTTCTGACTCCTCTAAGTTGGTATCCAATGTAATAGACTCAGGGGAGTCGACATGCTTCCTCTTGCATTTTCTCCTGCGAGGTGGCTCCTCTGAAAGATCAGGGGAGGCCTCAGAAGAGGAAGATACACCCAAGGGGGTGTCCTGGAGCACTGGATCCCTACGCTTGGGGTCTGGAAGAGGGGCAGAAGATGACGCAGGCACCCTAGGGGGAGGAGCTGATGGGGTCGATCGTGGGACTGACTCAGGGGCCAGCACACTCCTCATCACCTCAAAGGCATCCCTTCCCGGACGCAGAGAAGGCTCAGGCTCCGACGAAACCAAAAGCCCTCCCCGCACCGAGGGAGATGGCTCCAAGGCAGATGTGTGAGCCGAGCTCATCTGCACCGAAGCACCGAGAGGGAGAGCGGAGTTGGACAAGGGTCCGATGCCACTCGCCCCCTCGGAGCCGACGAGGGAGTCTTGGCACCCAGATCCCTTCAGGGGAGGTACCATGGAAGGGATCAGAGCCGACGAAGGAACCGAAAGGGAGGGTATCGGCGCCGACTGTTCCACGACTTGAATCCCAACGAACTCCGGCTCCGAGCTCAAAGGAAGAGTCAGAGGAGGAATATCAATAGCTGTGGATGGAGCCAACTCCTGATGAGGAGGACTGGACAACATTTTGGCAAGGGCCTGCGACTTCAAGAGCTTACTGACCACTCCTTCCAAATCATGGTCCGAAAGTCTAGAGGACTGAGAAGAGTGGGATGATCGATGACTACACTCCAAATGGAGCAGGGGCGACTTTGGAGCTGAACATATCAACTCCAAAGAAGGAGACCTGGATCTCTTTCGACTCTCAGCCGGCTCCGAAGACCGTGTTGGAGCCGACTGGGAGGGAGGGATATCGGTTCCAGCCAGAGCCGAAAAGGATTGTGTGGCTTCGTCCAATGATGGCTCCAAACTGGGAGCCGATGGTTTAGGTGGCCTGGAAGATTTCACCGGCTGAGACTTCAATGGTGAATCTTGGGGTTTAAGCAGACCCCTCAGAATCAATTTATTTTTGCGCTCCTGCAGGACTCTTGGACTGAAGGCATGACAGATGGAGCAAGAGTCTTGCAGGTGCACAGCACCCAGACAATAAACACAAGAAGTGTGACCATCTGTCAGAGACATCTTCTGACAGCATAAGTCATACTTCTTGAATCCGGACGGTTTAGGATCCTTGGACATCTTGAGGAAAACCAAGGACAAGAAAAAACACACACAGAAATAGGTTAAAGTAACCAACCACTAAAGTTTACACACTACAGTTACCACAACCAACCACAAACACTACTACAATAAAAAACTATAGATAACTATAACTAAACACTAACAGTGATAATAAAGAATTTTTTTTTTTTTTAGAAGGAGAAAGAAAGAAAAGGTTATCCTCTAACTTAAACAGAAAACCTTTCTGAAGTAAGGAAAGGGAAACTCTCTAACTTAAACGAGTTTCTTGGGAAAAGTTAACAGATGTAGAGAAGAACTAGCTACAATACAAAATTCTAAACTAACGACTACTTCTACGCTAAATATTACAGTTTTTTTTAAGAAAAATACAATAATAATAACAAAACTTTATATGACCTGAGCCAGTAGAACAACCTCGCAGCAGAAGCGGCAAACGAGATCTGGGTATCTAGCGCCAGGCATCATGGGATATAGGGGGGCCTCGAGCCAGTAAGCAGCTCTCGAGCTTTTGAAGATGGCCGAGTCGGAGCCAAGGATCGGCTCCGAACCCAACCAGCAAGAATGAAGACGAGATAGACAATTTAACATTTAATTTTACACCCACTTTCTTCACTCTCCTGTTCTCACTCCTTCCCACTTTTCGTTACAAAACTTCCATACACTTTATGATTCAGGTATGTTTCATAGAGTATTATTATCTTTGCATTACAGCTGCAGATAAGTCAATGTCTTGTCTTGTTTTTCTATACAAGCCTAGCCATACCAATTCCCTGGCTATTTCTTCCCATACTATTTACTTCCCTGGACCCCTGTCTAGCAGGGTGACTGATGTGATTCCCCGGGGTGAATTTCCTTTCTCCCATCCAACCATCAAGGTTCCTTTTGAAGAGGGCCAAAAAGGCGCTCTGCTTGACATGTATGGGCAGTCCATTCCAGAGTCTGGGGAGTCTCTGGGTCAGGAACCTATCCCTCCAGCATGTTTTGTTTACTGTGATGACAAGGTTTAGATCCCTGGAGCATGTGGCTCTGAGGGATTGGGATTTCTTTAAGTGTAGCATGTCCAACAGCTCTGGGTTTGGCATGGCCTTGTATGTTAAGCAGAGATCACCTCTGAGTAGACATGTGACAGAGTATGGCTGGAGTTTTTAAGGCGGTCAGTGTAGAGCATCTGCTTTAGGCCTGTGATTCTTTTAGTGAGGTATTTCTGCAGGCTTTCCAGTTGTTGCAGATGTCTTGAGAAGTACATACCAAATGGGGCATTGTATTCTATAATGGATCTAATGAGGGATGAGTACAGTGGGACAATGAGTACAGTGGGACAATGACCTCCTTTTTCCTGGATGAAAAGCCCTTAGTGATGAGGTGTGCCACATAAGTGACACCACCCTCATGCAATCAAGCACAGCTTGTCATGGAAGACAAGTAGCTTTCTAACAGCTCTGGAGAGATATCAGTTTGTACACTGAGAATATGCCATTCTGAAGTCTGACAACAAATGTGATTTTTAATTAAATAACATATAAAATTAAATTAAATAGTTATTTTTTCTCACAAGCAGTTATGGATTTCGGTGGCTTTAAAATATATTGCAGTGCAGATCTTTTACATTTTAATTACATCAAATATCTTTGCTCATACATATAGTTGCCTGTATTTAACACCTTCCCTCATTTAGTGTCGCCAGTACATTTTATGAATCTTGATATCTAGCTTACTTTCTATAAATGTGTTCATTTCATTAAATTTGTATACATTCCTAAACCTAGTCCATCCAGTACCAAAACTAATTTTATATAATATGCAGCCAATTGGTTTCCATCCTATAATATATTTACTCCCCCCCCCCACTATTATATTGCCTTCATTAAAAGCAACATATCATAGTTTGTAGTTGGAAAATAGTGACTTTCAAAAGACAACATGCATTACAGCTGCCCGCTTTAGTTAGATATAAACTTTCAAGTTTAAGTAAAATTTGAGATATCATACTTATATTGTTACCTTTATATAAATCAAATTTTTGTTCTGGTACTTATTACTGATTTCAGTTATTCAAAGTACCATTGGGAATGTGCAACTCATATTTTGATTATAATTCATCTTTTCCACATAAACATTTTCCTTTTTAAACTACTGTAGTCACTCAGTGTTCACAATGAACTGTGTTCTATGCAATTTCCATTTTTTTTTAAACTGTTTCATTTCCTTTCTTTTATCCATCATTTTATTTTGGGAAAACAGAAAATGGCTTCATTTCTCCCTTGAAGTGTCCATAGCCTGTTTTACCTCTTGGACATGGGCATTAGGTGCTGATCATGGAAATAAGTGTAGAGAGTTTGGCTAAGCTTGTAAGAGCCCTAGGGCCATTAAACTGGTAACTTCCTAAGATCCTATGATCCCATATGTTTGTCTTCCTTGGCAAGAAACTCTCAAATAAAATTGTACAAGATCTAAAGATACAAACTCCTGAAAAAACTACCATAAGGGATGAAGCTGTTAATTCACACTTTTTTAATCTGTAGAAGCATTTAAATAATTCAGTAGAAACTAAAATACTCTCTTGACAAAGTAAATGTGTTTGCAGAAAAATATGTTAGATCTTCATATAATTATAGAAGTGCAAATTGTATAATTTTGTAACTGCAAATTTTGTAACTGAAATACTAAAATGTCAATAAATGCATTTCACAACTGTTATAAGTGACTAGGGACATCAATTACAGCAGGCAATCCTGACATTCAGGGTTTTTTTTTTCTTGCTGGTACTTCTGAAAAGTACCGATAAGAAGCCAGCCATATACACCGGTAGTGTCAGCAGGACATAGTGCCAGAGCAGTAATAGTCAGTTTAGCTTATTTTTTTAAATGCTGAAGATTAGGGATGTATATGAAAACAGCAAATTAAAGATAAGGGATGTATATGAAAGCAGCAAATTAAATGACTTTATAGTGGACTTTTTTTTTTCTTTCACTTTTTGTTTTAAAATTGAACATCAGTGGTATACAAAGTGAGTGCTAAAGCTACTTGGGGGAAGACACCGTGTTTCTTTATAGTTAGACATTTGAGATCAGCAAACAGTATGTATTTTGAGGGGTGGAAATTGCACATAAAAGCAAAAGTCAAGTTACATGATCAGTGTTACATGGCTATATATAATGCCTGAGAGCCACAAACTGACATGTATTTACTGTGGCCATTATTTATTTCACTTTCATAACAACTAAACAACTAAACCTCAGAAATATACATAGAAAGTGATTGTATTTAGTGGGAGAGGCAGCCTGTGCATAAAAGCAAAGGGAAATAGACGTCCACTACAAATTACAAACATGAATTATTGTGATGGATAAGATATATGTGTAGAAAGCTGCTGTGGTGAGTACTTTCTTCAATTTCTTTACAATCAGAAGCATGTAAAAAGTTGCTATCTTTAGGATCAAAAAGGGCTTTGTGTGAAAGCAAAGGACAGTTATATAGTCTCTTTTAAATTACTAATAATTTCACAGCATCTCTACTGCAAATGTGTTTACATTCATTTCATAACAAACAAGCACATTTTACTTTTTCCCATATCGTCAATGTATCATCTTTTTATCTTTAAAGAATATATAAAATTATAAATATATTTTACTTTTATAATGGAAGAACTAAAAACTATTTATCTCTAAAGAGATTACTTCTAGCACAGTACTTGAGGTGTTAAAAGAGAAAGCATTGCAGTAAATTGCGACTTAGAAAATCGTCAAGTCGTTTTTTACTCTCTCTGCACCTAAACTCATCAAGATGGGTTCAGGTGGATATACCATCTGTCAGTGTTTTGTTTCATTTTATTTCTGTGCATTCAGTTTGATGTTACATTTGGTGTACTGTATAGTCAGTTTCTTGAATTTTTATTACCCCTGCTGCAGTGTGCTTTGTATTAATGTGTTCATATGCCACTTCCTTGGAATAGACTTCCTGTTCACATAAAACAGAGCTCCTCACTGACCCTATTTAAACGCAACCTGGATAACTGGACGGGAGACCACAAATTCACCCCTGGGGTGACACCTATGCCACTCATGGAGAGGGGTAGCCAGTGTAGATCACAGACCACTCTGTTCATAAATTTGTTCTGCGAACTACCCAAAAAGAGCAAATTGGGATAGTTGGGATTAAAATGGCTAGGCCTGTAAAGCCTCTAGGGCCAGTAGCCTAGTAACCTGCTATGAACCTATGAATACATCTATACAGCCAAATATGAGAAGTGATTTTCAGTAATTTTTGCCAAATGTTATAATATGTTAATTCCTTTCTAACTTTTCATGAATGTAATTGCTGTATTTCTTCATATACAAACATAATTTATTTTTCCATCTACAGAAAGAGATTTTTACTCTCACATTGCAAAATTACCATCTTTGTAATCGGGAATAACTTTTTGTTGCCTACATTCATGACCCTGCATTACCAAAACACTTCTGAAGTTCTGGATGTCACTATTAAAGTATATTAACACCACAATCAAACAAACCTGAGCAAAGAATGAAAGTGTATGTAAAGAGGAAGCATACCTGCAAACCAGTCTGACAAATTGTACCATATATGATGCTGCCAGTTTTCTGCATGACACTGCATGTTCAACCTGTCTACTTCACCTCAAACAGATGTGCACAGACATCTCACACTAGACACCTGAGCATGCCTATTAGAAATTAACATCCTACATATATTAAAACTAAATGACATGTACAGAGCTGTAAAAAGGGAATTTGCCACCCTAGACAACTCACCCATTTGAAGCCTCAGTGCAGTACATAAGCAGTCACAGCCATGATCTTGATCTTTTCATGACAACCTGTAAACTGTCAAACCTCTTAAAGTAGTAATAACTTATTAGAGTGTTACTTAAGTTATTGCTACGTTGAGAAAAACTGTTACAGTTTACAGTCTGTCACTAAGCAATCATGGTCACTTAGATGGCTTATAAACTGTCAAATTATCTTTTTTTAATGCTGGAAGCTTGTAAACTACCTTTAAAACAAAAAAGTTTGACAGACAATTTACAAGCTTTCTATGAATGATCACAACCACTTAATACAGCTTGTAAACTGTCACACTGTTTTTAAGGTTCATTCAACAACCCTTTACAAGGCAACCCATTCACACACATTTCATATGGCGTGGGTTAGGTTTATCAATGTACGTTTAATGTGCACATCAGGAGAGCACACCTTCAACAAAGTAAGCTACAAATCTGTTACATGATCTATTTTGCTTTTACTCTTTCAATTTGACAAGTTATAATCATGGGTGGACACAGGCAGCAAGATAACGGATGACATAATGTTTGAATATTGAAGCAGCTCATAGACACTTTATATTACTAGCCTCCACAGAAAATAATAAAATGACTAGTTAACCAGACATAATTCTAAAAAAAAAAATAAATAAATAAAAACAAATGATCACCACAAGACACGCTGATCATATTTATAGCCTACTCATAGGTATACTTAACGTATAGCAAGTATAATTAATGTAAAGCAACATCTCTTGACAGGAGTTCTTTACAGGAAGACTAATAGACTGAATCAAACTGATTTTGAATGTATAATAAACATGTATTTTATTAATTTACATGTCATTGAATGGGTTAGCCCTACTAGGAAATGCATATTTTTAGAGGGGGACCAAAGTATTAGGCATAAAATTATAATAAAACACGTACTGATGTTTAGAAGAGAACAATGCTTCATAATAACTTCAGAGTCAATAGACTACCTTAAACGACAGAACAAAATAGCATAAATAACATTGTTGACAATGAAAATGTATACTTCTGTTTAATGAGAAATAATAAAAAGGAGAGGTGTGGTGAGTGGAAGGAGAAAGGGTATTAGTGAGAAAAATTTGGATGCAATAAAAGTACAAATAGTTTGGTATGAATTTGAAAGAGTGGAAAGGTAAAAGGTGGTAGAATAAGATGTGAAAAGAGGGTTAAGTGAAGTTGAGGTAGGGGCAGGAGGATTGTTATACACAGAGTAATATCACTTCTGATTTTGCAACAGAAAACTTTTAACCAATCCTGCAGCATTAAAGCAAAGTGTTATGACTGCATTAGCACATCTCTTCGAATGCCTCACTCTTATTACACTTTGTACTCACACCTCACTGAGCTAGCTAAATTTTAAAGAAGGTACTGTCAATATGCATTAGTGGGGGGGTATATTGAGATGCTACAATGAGGCAGACGTAAACTTCAAGCAACCAGTTCACAATACTTACAAGGTAGATCTAGGTGTAAACCACAAATAGGGCTCCTGTCAGAAAACATTATTAAAAGTCTAGTGCTTTGGCAGCACCATGCCTTCAACTGGTCAGGGATCCACCTTTTGTGTGCTAATTCTAACCCTGCACTTACCCCAGCCTTACACATTACCTTGCAAAAACTAATTTCCCTACCAGTACTATTGTACAAGACAATAGGCCATATACCGATACATTATACACATGCACAACACAAACTCTCCCTTTCCCTAGCCCTTACTCTAACCTCAACCAGCAAACACTCACACACACATACACACGCACCTTATGCTGAAAGTTTTGATACATCCAAAAGTTCTAGCATTAAGACACAAACGGGCTTACCTTAACCTAAAGCACATCCAATACACAACAGTAACAATTCAACATTACAGAACTTGGCAAACTGTACACTTAACCAAACCAATGGGACATAAAAATACAGCAGTTGAGTCTGTCAGCAAAATCAATGTTTGACAGACTAAACTGCTCCCCTATATATGTATACACATTACGCATACAAGACAGACAGTAGATTACATCATTAATTAATTCTCTGATAAATGGTACTAAAAGTAACAAAAACATGGTGCTGAGGGAAAAGTCAATTCCATCTGTATCTGGCTATTGCTTTTTGTTATCAGGTTCACTCCAATGGAATTTTACTTTTTACTTATTGGCGGCTTCTTAACTGGGGTAGAGCACTCCCTGATAGACCATTTTCAGGCTCAGCCTGGGACGTGCACATTGTAAGAGTAGTATCATACAAAACAGATACACAATGCAAGTTCAAACATCAGGCATGCTTTTTATATAAAGAAAATATTTGATGATCATGAAAAGAAGAAATGGAGCTAGGACTTAAATGCAAAACAAATAGTACCGATATGTACAGCAGTATATACAAAAGTTCTGTTATGAAATACTGGTGGATTAAGTGATATAGGAGAAAGTAAACTTGTGTGGGGATAGTAGATGAAAATTGGGGGAAGTGTGAGGGATAAAGACAGATGGGTGAGTTAGGTTGGCATTGTGAAGGTAGATGTCTAGTGAGAAAATGGATAAATTAAAGGAGATGCAGAGATGATAGTAATGGTGAGTGTGAATACTAAGTGATACCTTGGGGAAAGAAGCATTTTACAGGCAGCACTTGAGAACACATATCTCTTAAGTTGTTTGAATGTGGACAAGTTGGTGGTGTCATGCAAGTCTGTAAGGGGAGAATCCTAAGTTTGAGGTGCCATTACAGAGAAACTGTGATCAGTTGCATGGAGCTTTCTCATTTATTTAGCAAAGGAGAGAGAAGCTTGAGACTGAATGTTGTAGGTAAAAGTTATTTTAGTGTGCCAGAAGGAGAAGATAATGAAAGCATCTTTGAATATTTGTTGTGGGTTAGATAAGCGAGCAGTAAGGTACATATTTTATTTTATTGGGAGACATTTTGCCTTTGTAAGGACTAAGTATTCTCTTTTGGGGGGGGGGGGTCTAGCACAATTTTTGATTTGATGATGGAAATTTGGAATTGAAAGTTGAATAACTGGTCTAGCCAAATGCTGAGGTATTTGAAATGTGGTGTGGTTTCAAGAGGGTGGGGGGTGGGGGTCTGTGCCATTGCATAGTATATTCCAGTTTCGTGAAATTGTGGATAATTTTTGCCTTGTATCAAACATTTTTTTAGTAAGAGGTTACTGTTTGTTAGCCACACAATGTATGCACTGATGCAATTCCCTGGCTCTTTTTTGATAGAAGTGGGACGAATTAGACCTGTAAATTACCATATCATCTGCACACAAAAGAACTGGAATTTGAGGGGGATAGACTAGTAGAGAGTTAATAAATAGTGATAACTTGAATGGTGACAGAACAGAACTTTGTAGTGCTCCTTTATGGAGTAGGATGAGGAGGAATTTCCTATTTAGACCTTAAATTGTCTGTTAAAGAGGAAGTTGCTATACTGAGAAACATAGGCTGGGCTTATTCTTGCTGTAAGGTTAACATTGAGCAATAGTCAATGGTCTACCAAGTCAAAAGTTTTTTTGAGGTCTTTGAAGACGGCGCCTGTGAGGTGGACTTTGCCCGTGCTTGTAAAATATTGTCAGCTATGGTAAAAAGGGCAATCCTTGTGATATGATCTGACCATAATCCATCTCAATATGGGACAGAATGCTGTATTTTTCCTTTAGGTACCCTGTGTTCAGAGAAGACCACCACCCAGATGTCGCAGGAAACTTTTAACAGTGTTTACTTTTTGTAATATTTTACATAGAACTGGGAGAGTAAAGATTGTTCTAAAATCTTTTGTTTCCGGGTTGGGACTTTTAGCAAATGTTTTATGCAGGCTTTCTTCCATATGTTTGGCATTTTGTAAAAGTGAATGAGTTGGGGGTGATAACTTCTTTGCACAGGATTAACAAATGAGGTAGGAGGTCATCTGAGGGGGAGCATCTGTGGGTGTGTTTTCAACAGACTATGAGATTTCTTTGGCTGTCAGTTTACTGAAGTAGAGAGGAAGTATAAAGGGATGGGAGAAGTGTTGGAGACAGATGGTGGGTTGGTGGGGGGAAATGTGAAGGGTGGAGAATTATGTGAGAAAATCATGTGGATGTAGAGTTCCAGAAGATGTGGAAATCCTGTTAGTTTTAAGAGGGTTGTTCTGTGATACTACTGACAAGGTTCCAGAACTGTTTTGGGATGTTTTTGATTTTATGTTGTTGATATTGTAGGGCACTTTCTATTGGCTTTTATTTACTAGGCCTATAAGGTTAATGATTTGTTGGTTGCTACCAGGGGGTGGCTTTTTTCCTGAGCTGCCCAAGCCTTGCTTTCAAGTTTATAAAGAGATTTTAGTTCTGGGGAGAGCCTTTTGTTATTATAGTTCTTAAAGAGCTTTGTAATTTTTGGAAAGTTTTTTTTTCTGATGTATACTGAGCTTGTCAGTTAATAATGTGGCCACAGTGGTAGAGTCTGTGTGTAAGAGTACTGCAGACTAGCATGTTTTGTTAAAGTCATCTAGTAAGGCTGTAGTTATTTTGTGATTTTGGTATATGGCTGATTAGTCCTAGTGAGTAACCATTTGAAATGTCAAAGCTGTCAATGCTGAGCCCTGAAATGTGGAGATTTGTTTGATTGGATGCTTCTCTAGCTAGCCAGTTTGTTCCTTGAAAAATTTTCCAACTCTCCCACCCTTTAGCTATGGTAGTGATTTTATTAGGCTGTTTCTCAGTCCCCTTGTGGTAGTCTGATTTCCAAAGTCTCTCCTTTCTCTCTTTCATTGCTATTATTTGTTGTATAAACTATGTATTCTTTAAATCCACTGTTTTCCATAGATCTATGATACTGAGTGCTCATCCAGCAAACAAGTATTGCTCTTGAGTAAATTACCCAACATGGCACTGTAGAGGTATACAGGAATAATCCACTCATGACTGATCCCCACAGTAAAAACGGAAACACTTTATCAAGTAAAAAACACATTAATTGAATCACAGCGTTTTCATCAGGTTTCTTAGGACTTCATCAGAAAATAGCTCATCCCATATCCTGTCAAATACCCATTAAACAATTAATCACATTAAAGTGTTTCCGTTTTTACTCCTGGACATCATTCACAAGTGGAGTATTTCTGTATAGATATACAGTGCCGTCTTGGTGATTTGTGTTACTACAAGTCTGTTGAGCTTTGGAGTTTGTTGGCGCTGACTTCTAATTGCTCTTGAGTAAACCTCCTTTACTACATATTGTCTCCTGTTCATTTTCCTACAGCTCAGCAAAGCCTGGAGTCCTATCCTGCATTCCAGAAGTGATTTACTTGTATCCAGCGCCACTTAGGCAAAGTTAAGTACCTTTGATAACTACATCGCATGTCCTTAAATTATTTTGAGTAATTGCTACTGTTTCCTGCTTTTATGTGTGCATTTTATTTTTTTTTTTGTAAAAAAAAAAAAAAATTGCTCTTTTTCTCACTGTTATTACTTTAAGACTGAAATGAAAATGCCTTCACCAAGGGATTTTCAGCTGTTTGTGGTAACACTGCACTTGAGGGTCTATTCTACTATGCCTTTACATTAGAAGGACTAAGTTTATTCGTCTTCTGGCAGGAAGGGTTTGCCTGGTCTGCCTGAGTTGGGAGATGCACAAAAGGACTAGTAGTGTAGTCATTTTATTGACCTGAGTGCTCATTAGTTAGTTTTCGGTTATTTCTGTGCTGCAATAAATTTGCATGTTTGCATGAGGTAGCAGTGCCCTGAACAGCAGCAAACACCTAGAAAGCAAATTATTGCTGTAGCATGGTCCATAAAACTGTACACTGTAAAGCAACAACACAGAGCAAATACCTTGTGTGCACTTACATGCTTAGACCAGCTAGATGGGCATCCATTGGCAATACCTATATATTTAGTAGAATTCAATATTGTGCAAACATTAAAGTTAATATAATTTAGTACTGTTTAGTACAATCTACCAATAAAGCACCCTTATTTGTCTGCACCAACAGAGCATCCTTAGTAGCCTTCTAGCCCTAATACACCATCCCCTAGTAACTCACCAATCAAAGGAATGGACAGTATGGACATGCAATTATCTAACTTCTCTGTAGCCATCTTGGTGGATATGGGTCTCTTGAGACAATGTAGCAATTGTCTCATGTTTTACTGTCAACCACTTAATTCTTAAAGAAGCAGACACAGTATGCAAGAGGTGCGCTTACATGGTGACAATAGAAGAAAAACTGTTGCATATAGGTGCACATCAGGTTATCGAAACCATGCACACAACACCCACTTCACATAGCATATAACATACACATAGACTAATGTATGCTGAGGAACTTAAAAGCATTCTTCCTAAACAGCAAAGATCACCTAGACCACCAGATGTTAGCTATACCTCAGCAAGCACAACAGTATTCAGAAAAAAACACCACCTAACATCACATATGCTGTCACTCTCAATGCAGCCCCAAACACTAAGCCCCTAAGGCAAGCAAAAACACTTTCCAGGAATCTTGCCATAGGGGACTCCACTGTAAAATAGTTGATGCCCCTCTAATTAGGCAGAACAAAAAGAAGAAAATTGATAGTTGCCTGTCTAGAGCCAATACCTGTGAAATCTTGCAGGCACTCAAGTCATTATATCACACGTACCAGTATGATTCCATCATAGCCCATATAGGTGTAAATGACCTAAGATGTACCTCTATGGAGTATATGAAGAGATATATTATGGAGCTTTCAGACTATGTTTCTTAGGCTGGTACAAGCCTAGCGGTGAGCAGCATATTATCATCACCAAGCATGATGCCATAATATGAGCAAAACATGATCGATTTCAACAACTCATTGTCTTTCTGGTGTCATTCTAAGAGGAAGCAAAATTTGTCATCTTGGAATGACAAGGTTAATAGGCCCCATTGCTTTCCCAAGGATGGGATTGTGTCAAGATTTAGGGATGCCATTGTTCCCCTTCATTCAGCCCTCATTAGGCCAATCATTAAATATAATGCTCCTTTGGCATACTACTGTCCAGATATATGCAACAACTGGAATGCCCTCAGAGATACATTATTACAAGGAAACAAGGGCTAAACAACATGTTTTACATGGACAGATGCAAAGCCCTATCACTATATTTAGTATACTGCTAAGAGGTGACCCGTGTCTGTCGAAAAAGGCATCCTATGACCCATTACTGATGGATTACTCTACATCAGCAAGTCAAATGGCATCAGAAATACTCATTCTAGAGATCTAAACTTCGTCTGCAGCATCAATGAAAAGGTTTGGAGGGACAGGTATATTTCACAGATGATACCGCTGCTGTAGAACAGACTCACCATTCACATACAACAAAGTTCTCCCCTGTCCATTTTCAAGCACAACACAGATCTATTGATGGGAAACAGAAAATCTACCCTAGGATCGCCCCTGTGCTATTTATGGAAATCAGACTACCACAAGGGGACAGAGAAACAGCCTTATAAAATCACTACCACAGCAAATGGGTGGGAGAGTTGGAAAATATTTCAAGGAACAAGCTGGCTAGCTACAGAAGCATCCAATCAAACAATCTCCACATTTCAGGGCTCAGCATTGACAGCTTTGACATTTCAAATGGTTGCTCACTAGGACTAATCAGTTGTATACCAAAATCACAAAATAACATTGCAGCCTTACTAGATGACTTTAACAAAACATCATAGTCTGCAGTACTCTCACACACAGACTCTACCACTGTGGCCACGTTATTAACTGACAAGCTCAATATACGTAAAAAAAATGCTTTCCAAAAATTGGCAACTCTGTACAGTTAATGAACCCCTTGCTGAAAACCCATCACTCATGTTCAGATGAATGCAAATCTAAGTAATAAATCTCATCTATTTAGTTCTGCAGCAGGCAGGTCCTCCTTCCATTTGCCTGTTCCAAATACAGATCTTTGTGTCATGTTCAAAACTGGCAACTGCTGCACTTACCCCATTAGCAATGCCAAGACAGTAAAAAGAATCGGATCTGCCTACATCCCTACATTAAAAGGGACACTATATAGTAAAGACCCTGAAGTGTTCCCACTAGTCTCCCCCCCATGTACAGACTGGGCTTGTCATATCACACAAGTTTCAGCTCTTTTTTTTGGCAATCATAAGTTTAATTCTTGCTGACAGCACAGTTTGCATCTTCAAGGAGCTGTGGTCAGAATAACTGTGTGATGGATAGTGCTGCTGCTTCACAGCTCCAGGATTAGGTTTTAAATCCAGACTTCAGTTATTACTTTTCATTTGCATGTTCTGCCTACGTTTGCGCTGTTGTTTCGTCTGGGAACTCTCACTTCTTCCAAAGTCCAAAGACATGCTAGTTGATTGCATACTTCCAAAGTGTCTGGAGGTATTGCACTTGCCCCTATGGCCTGTGTCATTTCTGAAACAAATCTGTATTATGATTATGATCAACTGGTGGGCAGCCATGATGAACCTTTGCTCTTCTTCTTACATCATTATCTTTACATGTTCATATACATGAATAGTACCATGTTTAAACCCTGCTCCTTAATAGTACCATAATTGTGTTAACCACTGTCAGGTAGCTCAGTCTTTACTTACCAGCTTCCTTCTTACACTCATTCTTCAGCAAGTACACTATTACTAATAACATTACATTAGTCTGTGTGTGTGTGTGTGTGTGTGTGTGTGTGTGTGTGTGTGTGTGTGTGTGTTTTATTTAGATCCCGTTTTATTCCTTTAGAATTGGTAGGACAGAATCTCCGACATGTGCACGCATGCCATTAACTCACAGAAGACCTGCTCACTGACACCTGCTGGTATATTCAAGTGCCCAACTTCCCAACAGCTCAGTCCTATTAACCCTACACATAGCCTTCCAATAACCTTAACTCTAAACCCAAAACTCCCACCCATCCTCAACCCTAATATCAAACTTCACTTCTTAACTCTAAAATATCTAGTCATTCCCCAACCCTAATCATAAACACTTCACCATAACCCTAAGTTTCTTGATTGCTCCCTAAACCTAAGTTTTTAAACTGCTCTTTAACTCCAATTTGAAGCCTTCTCCCTAACACTTAAACTCCAAGTCACTCCCAAAATCTAAATTCCCAGATCAGTCTTTAAACCTAAATTTCCCAATCATTCCCTAACCATAAAACTCTAAACATAATCTTAAACCCTACTCTTTAACCATTATCCTAATTCCCAGCAGCCCTTAAATTTAAAAGCTGAGATCCCACTCCATCTTGCTTCCTCCACACAACTGCTGCATTTACCTTGCTCAGCCTCAACTCCATGCTTGATCAACATCTCCACTCTCTACCCATAGCAGCCTCACCCTGCTCAAGCATTTAAATCAAGCTCATAAGCAGCAGTAGCCCATGCAAGCTGACTGGCACATGAGTCTTCTTCTGTGAAACTGTGGTCTATCATCAGCTGGGACTTGAGAGTTAAAAGTAGACCCATTGGGACCTTCTATCATAGTTTTCTGTTTTATTTATGTTCATTATATTTGTTTCTAGAATATTTTCCTCTCCGATCATTAAAAAAAAATCAGGCTGCTGTCAACACTCCCACTCACACCTGTCAGTTTATTAGCACAAGAAATCTGGACAAAGCCTAAAATAATGGCGGGACAAAGGCCCAAAAATAGGGACAGATTGAAATATTGCTGTTATAAACTTAGAAAGTTGATAGAAAAGCATGCATTTTCTGAAGGATATGAAGTCTGAAACACAAATGTGTGGCATTACTTAGTGATTTCAATCCTCAGCCATTTGCCAGAAAACCACAAATTTTATAAGAAACAGACCAAAAATATAAGGAAAAATCTGGACATTCTTCAAAAATCTGTACAGGTGAGGGATGCTCTCACCCCCAGCACAAGCAGCAGTTGGAGAGACCACAGAGGTTCCTGACCAGGAAAATCCAGTCTGAAACACCTATCCTATACAAATAGACTAAAAATCCTGTCCCTCTACTTAGTCTCGTACAGACTACTTAGAGGTGTCCTGTGTCTGCCACATAAGGCCGTCTCAGACTCAGCCTTGATGGAGTTGCTGCATATCCGTAAGTCAAACTCCACTCATGCAACCAGCACGCAGGGCCTCAACCTGGTTTGTGTCATTAATAGAACTTGTTGGCAGGATAGATTTGTGTCCCAATGACTCCCCCATCTGTGGAATAGACTCCCTCTACATGTCAAGCAAAGTACCTTACCAGCCCTCTTTAAGAGGAACCTGGACAACTGGATGGGAAACTCTTGGCTAGGGAAACAGAAGATATACCACAGGGATCTCACTTGTGCCTCTGCTGGACAGGGAAAACAGGTGCTGACTTTGTGGGAACATGGGTGAAATTCTTGGCTAGGCTTATAAGGACCTCTGGGCCAATAGCCAAGTATCATCCTATGAACCTATGAACCCAGTATTTCCCACAGATCACTGCTTCACATTAAAGGGGAAAAAGGTTCATAACTGTACTTTCCATGGGTCTCCTTATATTAACACCAATCTTTTTTTTGCACTTTATAGCATATTTCATTACATTCTTCAACCTGAATTATCTGTAAACAGTCTTGTTTCCCTACTCTGATAGGAATTACAGCTTTATGTGCCCTGGCCCATCTGACTTGTTTTTACAGTACACTTTGGTCTTCATTGCTCACAGTATTACATTCATTCCCCCACCAATTACCTACTACTGCCAGTGAACACTGTAGTGTTTTATTACTTTTTTATCTTCAAGTAACAAAGCTGTTTTAGCAGGTAATCACTTTTCTTATGTTTCCTTCAAATACATTAGACTTTGCACAGCTGGCTAGTCTGAAATGAAAGACCTCACCTTTGCATGGCTAGACTTCTGTGCTGATCTCATTTTAAAGCATACTGCATTCTGAATCCTAGATCACACTTCTACATCCATCACTTATTCTCTTTAAGTAAGTTCTGGGTCTAGTTAAGTTTCCCAGCAAGTTATCTTCTGCAACTTACTACTGAATTTCAATAATTTGGATGTGCATCACAAAGTTTTTCTTCCATGTTGCAGATGCAGCACAATATAGTTACAGCAATTGTCGTATTACAGATTGTGTGTCCGTTAGCACTGTCTCCCATTTCTCTGCCATTCTGCTGGCCACTTCTACCTATAAATTACAAAATCATAGGTCAGTACATCACATTGTCTTCACTGGCAGCTGTACTCCTCGTTTCTGGCATGATCCACATTTCCCTGCCTACCACCCTTGTTCTGCATATGTCTTAAGTTTTAATTTTCTGCTATCACACATAACCAGTCTTCTATATGTTATCCTTATCTTAATGGGACATAGGTGTTTACTCATCTAAATCCTAGCCATTTACATGCTTTTTCATAATCAGGTAAGAGTACTAGACATACAGTCACTATTTTCAAGGGATATTAGACAGTACAAAAAGCAAATCATGGCTCAGTCATTTAGTTCACTGCCTCATAGCACTAGGGTCCAGGGTTCAATATGGCCATCTGGTCAATTTCTTTATGGAGTTTGCACATTCTCTGTAGCTGCATGGGTTTTCTTTACATACTCTGATTTTTCTCACCTTCCAAAAATCAGCAATTTAACTAGCTACACTAACCAGTCGCAATACAGTGTGATTACCACTGCCCTTGATGCCTGGGCTACATCTGAAAAAATATGTGGACCAGTTCAATTACTTGACTAACAAATAATTAAGTTATAAAATTTGAAATTATAACAACAGCAAAGCAGGGGCACAGTAAAAACCAACAACAGTTAAGAAAAATAAACAGGCAGTAGTTAGTTCAAAATAAGCAATTCAAATGGATAGCAATAGATTTCTAAAGATATCTGCACATATAATAAATAACCCGCAGGATATAACCAGTGCAGTTACAAAAAGTTAGTATAATCTGAAAAATGATGACATTTTACAGTTGTAGTACACAAATAATACAGAAAAATAGCATTAACACAACACAGTGGCTCAACATATACTACATTTGCATTTGATATAGTGAAGGTCAGAAAACTGTGGTTTCTCTTTCCCCATTTGAGTATTTGAGTTAGTGAGTAAGAAAAAAAGATCACTAAAGATCAAAAATGCAAACCTTAATTTGCATCTGTTTTACTGATTCTACTTCTAATAATCGAAAACACACTCATCCAAAGACGACTTTACCAAGATGACAACACTGAACCACTACTTTACCAAACGATAATACTACCACATTTTTTCACAGGGTAAATATGCACTTGGCCAACATGGGGAAATTTGCCCTTTTACCCACTGTAGTACAATCCTGGAGTTGCTATACTTAGGGAGGTGAGGGGCACAGTCCCCTCACATTGGGGAGTGTGGGTGGCATAGCCCCTCACCTGGGTAGGTTTGACATATTGCGGTGTGTTTCTTTGTTCCATGTTGGGCCAGTGCATACTTAACCTGGGAAAAAATTCAATAGTGTGATCGTTTGGTAAAGTAACAATTTGTTGTTGTCGTCTTGGTAAAGTTATCTTCGGCTAAGTGGGCTTTCAATTATTAGAAGTAGATTAGTTTCACTACATACTAATTCTGAGATCGCTTTAAATCACAGAATTCTCCTTAGTCCAAAGCACAGTGATCTCATAATATATATAAGTAGTAGGGGTATGAAGGGTACAGCTTTCCTTATTGGGGATAAGGAGAATTTGCCCCCTGCAAAAAATATGTTAACACCTTAATTGTGAGTTTCCACTTTCACTCATATATTTGAGAGCTAAACGTTATTGTTTATAATTCATGATGTTTTATAATTCTCCAAAAACAAATGGTTCTGCCACCAATTCCACTTAAAAACACTTGAAACTTGAAAACTTTAATAAAATATACGATAAGATAAAATAAACACACTGGCTCATAAACCAGATAAGCACTTTCGGTATAATACCTTTTTCAAATCCTAAATGTTTGCCAGTGAAACTTCCTCTTAAATACCTTCATTTCCTAGTGTTCACTCACTTAGATGCATTTAGTAACCATAGCAGTATGCACACCCTTCTAATTATGTCACCAAGAGGTGGGGATTTAGTAAACCAAACAGAAATTGAAGAGATGAAGTGGATAATGAATTTGCAATCAGATCAGTCACCAGGTCTGAATGCATTTGTCCCTTTAAAACCTGCACTAAAAGGGAAAGCTCTTCAGCACTCAAAATGACATAATTTTAAGTGGAATTGGTGGCAGAAACATTTGTTTTTGGAGTTTTATATTTTGATGTGCTCTGCCTTTGGTGACGTTACTTATTTCTTTTTTGCCAGACGTTTTATAGTTCACAGACATCATAAGCAATCCTACAACAGATTTCACCTTTGCCCTTTTAATTTGCAGTCCTAGATGGCATAAAATCACTCATTTTACTAAGGAATGACTTTGAAACATGGAAGGAAAGCACCACATTTGATTATATGCAGGCACACTCACTCTTTTAAAATACCCAGTGACTTTGTTCACACCTCTTTTAAACATAATGCAGTTTCTACAAAACAGTAAAAAACAGCAACGGTATACTAAAGCACGACTTGAATAACCATTCAATAAAATCAGAACCACATTTATATAATATATAATATAACATGTATATATAATACAACAGGGACTGTTTACCTACTGGGGAATATTCTTTCTTGGAGTAATGCAATTTCTGAAGATGTACAGACCTGTCAGGGCAGTCCAGAAGCTTTCAATTGCCCTACATCCTCTAGTCTGCTTCAGATAATGGTCCAAGGAAGTATAAATTTATGTGTATATGTGTGTGTGTGTGTGTGTGTGTGTGTGTGTGTGTGTGTGTGTGTGTGTGTGTGTGTGTGTGTGTCTGTCTGTCTGTAAGATGTATGACTATCAAGCCTGGAGGGGGGATGGGAACAGAACTGGTATTTTGCCAGCTCGCCTATCCCAGGAGAGAGAGAGGTTTTCAGCACAGGGATATAGGCCTCAGTGATGAGTCTGTGGGTATATATCCAAGCTTAACAGTACTGGAGCATTCACCAGCAGACATTATCATTCCTAATGGTTTTACCTCATTGCATGTTGGGTGTGGGGGCAGAGCATGTGTGTGGCATAAAACAAAAAAATGTCTCTGTGGCAGCCAGAGTGAAGGTTCTGCTGGGATGCCTCAACTTCATCTCTGATAACAGGACAAACACAAGATTAGGTCCAGGGGAGTCAGGTGACTGATGATAGGCACCACTGGCATCTGGGCAAAAATAAAAATCAACTTTTTTGCTTGGCGGTGCACATTCAGAATCATATTAGCAAGCAATGTCACACAAGGTCAAATGTTGAAACTCTGGAAGAGACAGCTTAATGGGGTGTCAAAATTAACTTCTGAGTGACTCACTGACTTACGAAATGAAGATTTTTTTTTTTTACTTGTTCCCCTTACACTACATTATATTTCAGTGCAACCCGCTGGACAGCTTGTGACAGATTCAAATCACAGAAAAGTAGTTTACCTTTCAAAGAGTACACAGAATTCAAGCCTGGCTGTGAATGAATAATATCAAAACCCAATGAAGCAGGAATTGCATGTTGACCATATCTCTCAACCTCTTAGTGCAAGAAATATGGTCAAAGCCTGACAAAATGGGTGGACAAAGGCCCAAAATAGGGACAGACTTTAAATAATTCTCTTATAAACTCAGAAAGTTGATAGAGTAACAGAGTTTGTTTTAACATACATTTTGAAGGATATGAAATCTGAAACTCAAGTGTATGTCATTATTTAATGATTTCAATCCTCAGATCATCCCAATAATTTGGCAAAAAAAAAAAAAATTTTTGAGGACTAGACCAAAAATATGAGGGATAAATCTGGACATTCAGCGAAAATCTGGACAGTTGAGAGTATGATGGTGCCTGCCGGTTGCTTGAGAGCAAGTTAAGGAATAAGATAAAGAATTCAAGAAAGCCATTTATGATGGACTGACAGATTTTCACTATTCTCACACCTCACCACTTTGTCTTAAGATAAAAGGGAAGACCACCCATCGTGTGGTGGTGTGGAGTTTTACCATTGGAATGGTGTAATGAAAACATCAGTAAAGTGTTAGTCAAGCTGGTAAGGAGGAAAAAAAGCTTTATCTGGTCTTTCATCTACCACCAAGGCAAACTGTACTATAGAAAAGACTCTAAGCACAATAACCTGAAACTAAACTAGCCCACAGCACACAAACTGTATTTGCTGCAAAAAGTAAACTGTTGAAAATAACTGGGAAGACAGTATGAAAATGTGTCCTGGTGATGCTGGGAGTCTTTCAAACCTCTGTAGCTGCTACTAACAGGGACTGCAGTCACATTTTAATATTAAATTATTTCTACTCATGTATGTGTACATTTTACTTGTGTTTGTTTTAGTGATTAAACAGGCAGTCCTTAAAAACTTACACAAGTCAGTCTGTTCTGTGCTTCCCAAACTTTCATCAAAAGAATCCACACAGAGAAAAAATATTTTCATATCACAATAAATTAAAACCTGGTCCTACCCACACTATATCTCAGTGTAATGCAACAATCTCCATGCAGTTCCAGCAAACAGAAAAGAACTACATATTACTCAGATGAATATAGATAGAATTATCTCAGAATCACAAAAATAAGGCCTCCAAATGTCACTAAAAGCTAGAATTATCAACAACAAGAGATAAACTAAAGCTCCTTTTAAAGGTAAACCACAGTGCATTTCCTAAACCTGGTTCAGGCCTACATATTCCCCTTCCAGCTATTTAAAAAACAGCTTTCACTAATTTAGGAGAGACAGGCTGGAAACAACAGTTGGAGAATGTGTTACACATTCTAATTATCCCTAATAAAGGTAGAAAGAGATGTAGCTAGGTACATAAGGAAGGGCTGACCTGGATGCAAGCTGTCTGCAATGCCAACTAAGTAGAAGTACAAAGCATTGCTGGTGTTCAGTTGCAATGGCTATTGGGTACTATATTACTACAGTAGGTTTCTCCTCAATTTCCGTTCTTCAGTTTAAGGGGGTACTACCTAGGGATTTCACAGAATGCCAATTTATCTACCTACTATGAAGTTAGGCATGTTTCAAATAAACATAGACCAGACTGGATAAGTGCATCAATTGTAAATGATAGATTTACAAAACTCAGTATCTACCTCTTAGACACTATACCAATTGACTAAAAAATATGCAAACTTTTCTAAACATTATACTGTTAAACCCCAACACACCTCTGACTTACTGAGAAACGTGAATCTTAACTGGACAAACCCACTCACCCAGAACTTCTTACTCTAATTTCTAAACACAACTAAACTTGCTGATACAAATTAACTACTAATCTTTCTTCAGTCAAAACCACAAGTCATCCACTTTTACTATAACTTTCTACAGCTGTTAGCTAATGAATCCTTGTACCAACAATGGAGAAATCCTCATTGCAACATTTTTAGATATTCAAAAATAAATCTTCCCTACCAAAGTAGATACTTACAAGTGGCTTTTCCATGACATAAAAAATTAACATAAATATCAAATAACTAATGACACTGCTGGAAATAAATCAATACTCCAACAATGTAGGCCTACTACCTTTAATTTTACTGCACACTGGAAAGTGTTCATTACACAGTGTATGCCTAGTACATTCATATTCACAGCATATATGTAAAAAGGAAAAGCAGTAAACTAAAATATGAAAAAATGGAACAAAATGCCTTCCTAGCAAACATATAACAATGTGGTCTAAAATAAAAAAATCTGGTAAGATAATTAAAAAAATAGCAGGCCTAGTTACTCCAAGCAAAACAACTATGATGATTACTAAATGCTTCAAACTGTATCTTTCAGCAGCCTTGGCAGCCTTCTAACTACTCTCCACAATCTACACAAGACCCACAAACATGTCTACTTCACAGCTCTTTCCATCACTCTTCTACTTCCAAAAAATGTCAGTAAATTGGATACAACTACTTTTTACCCTACTACATTTCTGGGGGGGCAGGAGTTGATGTCTTTCACCCTTACTTTGATAAACTACCCTCCAGAGTTATTACAAAGCCCTTCACTCACATCAACATCTCCTTAATAACAAATTTCAGTCTAACATACAGGGTGGCAAGCAACACAAAACTTTACATCAAATATACCTCAATGTATTCACCTTGAAAAAGTGTCAGATTTTCAATATTTAAACATCTGGTTAAGTACGGGTTACACTAAGATCCCAAAAACCAATGTGACCAAAATACTTGTGGCACCTTGGAAATTAGAACTAAAAATACTATAAGCATGGCTTTTCAAGATGGCTGTACACAGATAAACAACTTAACTTCAGCTCTCCCGCTGCAAAAACAGAAACTGAGAAAAAGGACTGCCATTGAAACAGTTTTTTGGGTTAAAATTCAGTTACTGGCAAGTAAGTACATTTCCTGGATGCCAGCAAAGAAAAAATGTGGAAAACTTGAAAGATCATCAGTCAAAGAAAGTGAAGAGAAAACGCTATCTGTGAAGGATTCTGCAGCTGTTCAGCAACACACAGTTCAAGCTTCAGTTTTGGTTCAAGAGATAGCTTCCAGTAATTTAGAAGAAAAAAACATCAAATGCACTCAGATGTGATTACAATAAATGACACATTGAAGGACTATATCAACCCAAATACTAAAAGGCTGGAAAAACAGAAGAAGTTTTAACTAGTTGTTCAGATGATCTGATAAAACTCCAAAAATCAGAGACAGAAATGAGAAAGCTGGCCAAGTATGAGTCTTCTCTAGAAGAGGTGTTTCAAAAAAGAGTAGAGTTAGAAGACAGAGTGCGCAGAGAAAACCTTAGATTTTCTGCTGTACCAGAGAAACTGGAAGGAACAGACTATTCATTTTATGAAAGAACAAATAAACAACTGGACCTATTTTCCATAGCAGGATGTGTTAACTGAAAGGGACCATCGAGTGTCTGCTCCAAACCTGGCCATGAAAAAGCAGCCAAAACCAACAAAATACCATTAAAAATAGTTAATCCTGACAAAACTGTGACAGAAGGGAAAAGCATCAAAAATTGCAGACACAACAGTGTTTGTGGTAGTGATTATTCACTGTACACCAGGCAGAAGAGAACCAAATTTATCCCAGCAATCATGGAATGTTGTGAGGGGGGTGTGAGGTTCAAGCTGCTATATTCAGTTGTTTTCAGAGTAGTTTTCCTGGAGGATAAAGGACATTTTTGAGACCGAATAGGCTAAGGAGGAAATAAAGTTTATTCAACAAAAAGTGATCCAGCAAGCAGAAGGGGACACTGCTTCTCATTCTTCTGACATTCCCAGTGAAACCTTTTCCAACATTACAAAGGAAAATGCTTGAGAGACAGAAAAAGCAAAGGAATTGTCCAGAAGAAACAGGAATACCTTGGACTTGTACCAGTGTCTAGTGTTGGGAGATGGAGATAATCAGGAAGACAACCAGCAACACTGGACTTAGTGAATAAATGTACTATAAAGGATCAATCCCATTGGTGAAATATGCCTTTGCAAATAAAAGTGACTGAGAAAAGATTGGACTTTTTTTGACTTTGTTAAACTTGTGAGTGGACTGTAAAGTATATACTCCACATTATATCTTTAATGTTTAGATGGACACTTAAGGGAAAATAATCTAAGTAAAATGATTTTTGATCTTATTAGCATTTGTATAAACTAGGTTATACTGTAAAGCAATTTTGTAAAGTGAGTGGTCTATGGGATTTTAAGTATGTGGATGTAGTCTTTTCAGTGACTGTTGTATGTGTTAAAGATATTAAAGTAAACAGGTACTTTTTAAGTCGTAAGAAATATAGATTTTACAGTACAAAGAAAAGAAGAAAGGCTGAACTGATCACAGCTTCTGAGTGGGTTGTAAAACATACTGATTATATTACATATGGAACTAAGATAACATTCCTTGTTTTTACAAAGGTGGATGTCTAGATTAATGTCTTTGGCTTAATTTATGAACATTTTTATAAGCAAATAGGCTTAAAAATAAGGCAAACTATGAAAGCCATAAAAATGCTAATCTTCTAGCATCCGTAAAGATATTAGCTTGTTTTTTTTTTCCATTAGCAAATGTTCAGTGAAAGACAAGAATTCTGCAGCTAAAGACACTTAGTCAAGGGAATTCTGAGCATTCTGTTCTGGGGGAAATTTACAAAGATTACTTCAAGCATTTGCAAGTTTACTTTGTTTTTTACTGCTGCATACTTTTATATGGATGCAAGCTGTATGCAGGTGCAAGCAATTAATCTTCAGAGATCTGAGATTTTTTTGGTGGAAAATGCAAATTTTAAAGGCACACTGACAAGCAATTCAGTAAAAAAAAATGTTTGAAATTATGGCAAGTGAATAAGTGATAGCAGCTTCCCCAGCAGCCTTAACACTAATGCATAACAGAACATGATTTAATTTAATTTAAAGATAGCTGGTGCACCTTTTTAGGGCTAAAAACAATGTTTTCTGAAAGCATATAATCAGCTTTTCACATATGGGAGGAGAATAGTGATAAGAAAAGACCAGAAAGCATTAAGTGTAAGTGGGAACACAAGCTTGAACAAGTGCTTTAGCATGGATAATGTTAACTTTAGATTAGGTTATACATGTGAGTCCAGCTGTTGATTTGGGGCAATTGTTCCTATCTGGAGGGTTAAACTTCATTTGTTATAATATACACAGTTGTATGTGTTTGAAAAGTTTACATGGGATGGGTGTGATTTGAAAATGTATTTAGTTTTGTTTTTGTTTGAGGGTTTTCACTAAAACAAAAAGTCACGAGAAATGTGACAAAGGTTCTAATGAAAATGAGAAGAAACAACTGAATAAAAGGTCATCCTGCCAAACATTAGCGTGTGCATGTAAAACAAAAGTTGTAAATACACATTAAAAACTATCCTGTAAAATATGTGAGAACAATAGCTTTTTATTATAATAGCTACTGTCTCCATACTATCTTGAAATGTAAATTGCATCACACATATAGACAAAAAGGAAAGAGCAATGAATTATATTAAGATATGAAGAGTGCACTTTGTGGAAGCAACACATTTGGAAAAAAATGAGCATGTGAATGTGACAAATAATTGATTTCAGGATGGCTATTCAGCAGAATATCAGGGATAAAAGAAAATAAGGGTAATAACAATACTGATTGCTTGAGGGGCTCCAATAGTGATAGAAGAGGGAAAAAGTCAATAATGGCAAATTTATGGTAATAAAGGACTACTGGCAAGAGAGGAGGATTACACTGACATTATTTATATTTCACCAAAATCTGCTATTATGGAGTTTAAGAAAAGTTTTGGATAAATAATTAGCTTTCAACAGGGAATATTATTTATAGGAGGGGACTAGAACTAGATTCACAAAGCGAGGATGTATGAGAGGGACCTAGAAAGTAACATATACAAAAAGAGGGTACATTTCTGAAGAAATTTATGAAAATATTTGGTATGGAAGATGTGAATTCAGTAGTAGCAACTTGGACAGAATTTACATTGTATCATTCCCCAAGGTGCAAGAATTGGGCTACACTATAAATAATCTGTATTTCACAGGAACATGTGCATTTAATTGAAAGCTCTGACACACCTTCAATAATAATTTCAGAGGATGCAGTGATAAAAACTAAGATAAAGAATTCAGGTTAATGAAGTAAAAATGAGACACTGGCACTTTCCTACCTACTTGCTGAAAAGAGAGGAATTTAAGGAATGGTTAGTGGAAATTATTTGAGAGTTATTAAGACAGACAGAAAATTCTTCAGAAAGAAAAGCTAGTGAGTGGGATGAAATGAAAACGGAGTTTAAAAACTGGGTAGAAATAAAAGACAGAGATCTGGTTATGAAATAATAGGAATTATATAGAGGGACTAACAAAGGTTAAATTATTGCAGAATAAGAGAAATCTCACAGAACAAGAAGAGGAACAACTGCAGAATATTAAACAGAAAAAAGGGAATATTTGGATAATATACATAAGTTTAGAAAGACTGCTATAAAGCAATTATTGTTGATAACTCCAGAGCACAAAAATGTTTAATGCAGTGACTGAGGCAGCATAAAGTAGAAACAGTTGTCATCAATCTTAGGGAGCCTATGACAAGAAAAATAACCAATCATCCAATTGCGGTATTACAGATATTTCGGAAATTTTATGAAAATCTGTATAAAGCAGAAGAATGTACAACTCAAGAAATAGCATAAATGGAAATATTTATGGAAGACTTAATTATGTCAAGTTCAGAGGAAGAAGAAGCTCAAAAAGTTAATAGATAATGTAGGAGGATATGAGATAACAATGGTGATGTATAATCAATCTGCAAAGAAGTCTCCAGAAGAAGATGGTATTCCTGTGGAAATTTGGAAGGGGAAAAAGTTATAATGATGTGGAAGATTTTGTTTAACGGTATTTTAAAAGGACAGGAAGCACAAGCATATTGGAAGAAAGCTGTGTTGGCTGTATTACCCAAAGATAGTAAAGAGCCATCAGACCCAGCCTCATATAGGCCCATTTCAGTTTTAAACCATGATTATAAAGTATTTTTGTCTATACTAGATAAAAGAATCTCAAAAATGTTGTCAGAATTGATAGATATGAATCAATGTGGTTTTGTGGCATGAAGATAAATATTTGACAACATTAATAAAACAATGATGAACCACAGAGAAGCAGATTATAAGAAAATATCACTATTGCTGGTGGGTCTTCATGCAGAAAAAAAATTGACAGAGTAACCTGGGATTTTTTGAGTAGGTCAATGGAAGAATCTGGATTTCCTGATACAATTAATTAGGAGGATATATGACAGTTTGGATGCAATAATTAAAGTGGAAGGTTTCCTCTCCAATAAGTTGTATTTAAACAGAAAAACAAGGCAGGGCTGTCCTTTTTTTCTCTTTTTTATTTGCTTTATGTTTAGAGCCATTACCAAAAAAAAAAACAGACTTAGAAATTTAAGGAAATAGTTGGTATGGTAATCAAGACAAGTTGGCTTTATTTCCATATGATATTTTGTATTTGATAAACACAGAAAAGGATGTATCAGTATTGTAGAACATTTTGAGACAGCGTCAAGACTTTTTCAGGATATAAAATTAATGAAGATAAAACAAAAGCTATAGCTGTAAATTATGTACCTACTCATGACTTGGTTCAGCAATAATTATACTTATGGAAACATAAGATGAAGTATTTAGGAGTTTGGATTAAAAAGGCTTCTGTTATGTAGGAAGAGACTAAACAAAAGATAAAGCAAAAATTGAGAAACTGGAAGTTCTTATTAATGGAAATGGATAGTAAGATGCAATCTGTGAATGTTTTTAGCCCCTTTAGTTTAATATACACATCAGGCATATTTTTATTTGCCAGAGGAAAAGCACTGGGCAATAATTAATAAAAAGTTGAGGGAAATTTTTCTAGAAGGGAAAAAGGCCAAGAGTTGAGTGGGATAAATTGATTCTCCCAGTAGATCAAGATGGTTTAGAATTACCGATGTGAAGGGATATTTTAGAGCTATGCAGTTAAGGCTCATACCTAACAAAAGCAGAGATTATAATTCAAAGTGGAAAGACATAATGATGAAAAGAAGGAGTGGCAGAGTTCAAGAAATAAGGTGAGAGTGGGGTTTTGGAAGCAGATCCTTAAGGAGAATAATAACCAACATGCAGAACATTATATTCATAATTTTGCAGAAATATTTGTAAGAACTAAACCAACATGTGAATGTAGAAAGGAGCTTTTGCTGATAGGGATGACTACAAGTAGGGGGATACAGAACAAAAGCAAGAGGGAGATGGAATTTACTGGAGAAAACGAGCAAAGTACCAAGATATTGAGAGCAAATAACTAGAGAGTGAAAGGTAATAGAGTTGGATGAGGTAAATAAGACGTTTAGACTACAGGTTAGAAAAGTACAGTCATTGTGTACACAAACCATAAATACAGTTGTTCGAGTGTATTCACTGTTGCAGTCTTGACTTGTGGGATTTCCTGCTGTGGAAGCCCTTGGCTGGCCTTACTACCAGAATAAAAATCTCCCTCCTCCCAAGGTTGGCGGACATTCTACCCTGAAGTCAGTATGCTTGGGTATGAAGAGAGCCAGCTGCCACCATGACATCAGTTTTTTCTTGCCCGTTAGAAGTTAGGAGCCCCCAGGGTGAAGCATAAGCAAGGGAAAAAGGTAGAAAAGGGGCCTACAGGGTGACCACCCAGGGAGTCCTCTAGTTATTAAAGAGAATAGAAGCAAAAAGGGGGAAGGGGGGAGGGAAAGAAGACAGCAACAGTGAATACATTCAAACATCTATGGTAAGTGCACACAACTGTACTATGTTCTTCATGTTTCACTGTTGCTGTCCTGACTTGTGAGATTATTCACAAAGCTGAGATGAGGGTGGAAGGACAATTATGGAGAAGAGAAGATACCCTGCTAGATGGCAGAGGCAAATCCTGCTCTAGACTTGGAGAAGGCAGATAAGTGATAGTGTTTGGCAAAGGTACACACAGATGACCAGGTAGCAGCTTTCAAAATGGCTTTGGTAGGAACTCCTTTCAGGAAGGCAGCAGATATAGATGTGGCTCTAGTAGAGTGATTCCTTACAGAGTCAGGAGGGCTTTTGCCATGGTGACTGTAACAAAAGGAAATACAGTGAGAGATCAACGTGGAGATAGTCTGTTGGGAGACTGGTTTCCCTTCTGAGCCAATGGTAAAGGACATAAAGAATTGGTCTGATTTCCTGTAAGATTTAGTTCTGTCTAGATAATAGCAATGCTGTCTGTACACATCCAAGGAATGAAGGATTCTCTTCCCTCTGTTCTGAGGCTTGGGGTAGAAGGTGGTCAAGTGCCTGGGTTGATTCAAGGATTTGTCTGTGACCACCTTGGACATAAAGGATGGATTAGTCTTAAGTGATAATCTAGGTGGAATATGAGAAATGGTTCCACTGCCATGAAAACTTTTACCTCAGAGACCCTTCTAGCTGAAGTAATAGCCAGTAAAAGGGCAGTTTTCCAGGCTAAAAATTTTAATTCAGCAGAAGCTGATGGTTCAAAAGAGGTTAGCATTAATTTTTCTAGAACAAAATTGAGGTCCCATGGAGGTGCGGGTTGTCTCCTGGGAAATGTGAGGTGGACTACTCCACGAAGTAATTGTTTCATCAGCAGTTGGGAAAAAATAGGAGGAAGAACAGGGATGTGGGCTGAAATGGCAGAGGTGTGAATCTTGGTGGAAGAAAAGGATAGGCCTCTGTCCACCAGGATAGCCAGGTAATCTAAAATGGCAAAGATATTGGCTGATTTGGGATTGAGATCTTGCAGATGACACCAAACAGAGAACCTTTTCCATTTGCCCGAGCATGATTTCCTACTGCTAGGCCTTCTAGCCTCTTTCAGAATGTCTTGAACTTGTCTGCTTTGGGAGTGCTCAGAGTGGTATTTTCAGGAATTATCCTGGCTAAGAGTTTGAGAGTCTATAGGTTGGGATGCACAAATCTCCCCTTGTCCTGAGTCAAAATGTCCACTCTCTGAGATAACTGCCATGGTTTTTTGTTGGTTAAACTCAATAGCAGAGGATGCCAATGCTGCCTTGGACAGTCTGGGGCTATCAGGATGACCCTTGGGCCTTCCTCTCTGATTTTCAGGAGGACTCTTGGAAGAAAAGGCAGGGGAGAAAATGCATAAAGGAACAGGTAGCTCCAAAGGAAAGCGACAGTATCTGTCCTCCAGGCTGTGGGTAGTTTGTTCTTGGAACTGAATCTTTTCAGTTGAGCATTTACTATGGTGGCAAGAGGTCTAGCTGTGAGCATCTCCATATGTGGGCTATGCTGAGAAATGTTTCCCGATGCAGATGTCACTCATGGGGATTCATCAGGTGTCTGCTTCTGCTGAGATGATCTGCTAGAGTGTTTTGAGGCCCTGGAAGGTACTGTGCCATGAGGTGCAACCTAAGAGAATGAGCTGTCTTCCAGACCTGCATCACTAGTCGACAAAGAGTAAAAGTGGGTGCCCCCCATTTATTTATGTAACTCATTACTGTGGTATTGCCTGTTTTGACAAGTAGGACCCCTAGTTTCCATTGATCTTTGAAAGTCACTAGGCCCTTTTGCACTGCCTTCAGTTCTTTCTAGTTTATGCGTTTGTGTCTGAACGGAGATTCCAATCTGCCCTGGGATTAAGGGTGTTGGAAATAAGATACCCAGGCTCTCTCTGAAGCATCTGTGGTTAACGTTTAGCCCTGAGGGATGAACCTGGAGACCCAGATTCTGGGAACATTCCTGTATCCACCATGCAAATTCTTCTTTGAGGCAAGGGATCAGTGGAATTTCTGTCTCCAAGGACTGTGAGTGCTGACACTACAGATTCTTGAGGTACCACTGGAGCTTCCTCATATGTAATCTGGCCATAGGGATTGTGAGGATACAAGATGCCATGTAGCCTAATGCTCTGAGGAATTCCCTGGCTGAGAGGCAGTGTCTCTGCATAAAGTGAAGTCAAGAAGGAGAACTTTTCTGGAGGAAGGAAGGCCTTTTGAAGGGAGGAACCCAGAAGAGCCCCCAGGAAAACTATCCTGGTGGAAGGGTCTGTGTTGGAATTGGGAAGATTTATATTGAACCCCAAAGAGGTGGGGAGGGTCTGAGTGAAGGCCACATCCTTGGGGAGCTTCGACTATCTCATGGCTTGAATGAGCCAGTTGTCCAGACAGAAGTAAATTTGGATTCCTCTTGTTCTGCAGAAGGTGATCACAAGGGCAAAACACTTTCTGAAGTCACTGGGAGCAGTAGATAAGCCAAAGGTCAGTGCTGAGAATTGAAAGTGACTGGTACCTGCCTTGCAGAAAACTTCTGCAGGATTCCTCTAGAGGAATGTACAAGCAAGTATCTTTTTTCTAAGGTGACCATTAAGGCCTGAGGGGGTATCATGGGAAGAAGTTTTTTGAAGAGTCAACATTTTGAACTTTGGTACCAGTAGGAACTGACTGAGGGTGGACAGATCCAGGATAGGGCGTAAAGATCCTTCCTTTCTGGGAACTGGGAATAACCTGGAGTAGAATCCTTTCCTTGTTTGATGATCTGTTATTGGTTCCACTGAGCCCTGTGAAAATAGGTTGTGAATTTGAGAAAGGGCCTCCGCTCTTTCATTTTGTGGAACATCTGGGTAACCTGAGTATCTTAATGGCTCTTTGAAAGTGAGCTTGTAGCCATCCAAGATAACCCTCAGAATCCACATGAGGGACCAGTTTTCTCTGAACAGAGATAGTATTCCTCCAATCTTTTCTGGGGAGGAAGTGGGGGCAGGAAGGTGAAAGAGTCATTGCTCTCTGCCAGGGCCCTGTGGCTTAGAACTCCCTTGCATGGGGGTTCCTGAGGACCACTGCTTGGGCCTTTGTGATTGCTGTCTTTGAGGCCTTTCCCTCCAAGGTTTTGGCCACCTATAGATTGTGGGAAAGGACCAGTGTTTAGTGGGAAAATTCCTACTAAACCTAAAAGGCTGAACTTGGAGGAAGTCATTTACAGTTTGCATAGATTTTACTTTATAGGTTCATAGGTAGGTACTAGGCTATTGGCCCAGGGGCCTACATAAGCCTAGCCAGCAAGGTACCATAGATTACGCCACCCAAGAAAGTTATTTTCCTGTGCCACTGTCCAGCAGAGACACAGAAGTGATCCCCAGGGTGTATTTCCTATTTCCCATCCACTCATCAAGATTTTTCTTGAAGAGTGCTAATGAAGAACTTTGCTTGACATAGATGGGTAGCTTGTTCCAGAGTATACGACATCTCTGGGACAGGAATCTATCCCTCCAGTGTGTCCTGTTTATTGTGGTGACAAGGTTTAGGTCCCTAGAGCGTGTAGCTTGGAAGGATTGGGATTTCTTTAGGTGTAGCATGTCCAACAGCTCTGGGTGTGACATAGCTTTATATGTTAGGTAGAGATCACCTCGGAGCAGGCGATATGCTACGGAGTAAAGCTGGAGTTTTTTGAGGCGGTCAGTGTAGGGCATTTGTTTGAGGCCAGTAATCCTCTTTGCGAGGTGCTTCTGTGGCCTTTCCAGCTGCTGCAGATGTCTTGTCAGGTACATTCCAAAAGGGGTGTTGTACTCTATAATGGGTCTAATGAGTGATGAGTAGAGGGGAACAATGACCTCTTTTTTCCTGGTTGAGAACCCTTTCATGATGAGGTGTGCCATGTAGAAGGACTTCCTGACTACTGTGGCGATGTGACTATCAAAGGAGAGACTACTGTCCACTTGGGTCCCAAGGTCTTTTATCATGCATTCAGTGTTAAGTAGATTGCTGCCTATGTGGTAGTTCATGGGTACAGAGTTTTTACCAAAGGGGATGACACTGCACTTTTTGGCATTGAGCTTGAGGCCATGGCTCTGATACCAGGCATCTGTCTCAGTGAGGCCCTTCTGTAGGATGTCCACATCATTTGGGGACTTCACTATGGCTCCTAGTTTGCAGTCATCTGTGAACTTCGTCAGCCACAGGCCTTCTGTGTTAGCCTGTACTTCAGAGAAGTAGATACCAAACAGGAGAGGACCCAGGATGAAACCTTGTGGCATGCCACTTGTCACTGCCTTGAGGTCAGATTTGGAGTCTGCAACTTTTACAGTGTGGGTTCTGTCAGTGAGCCAGTTGGCAACCCATCTTGTGACGTAGGGATTTATACCTAGTTTAGTGAATTTAGCTATAATTCCAGAATGGGGAATGGTGTCTAAAGCCTTGGCGAGGTCAAGATAGGCTGTGTGAACCACCTTACCCTCATCCACGGCTTTGGTCACTGCCTCAAAGAAGTCTATCTTTTTTATCACAGCCTCAGCCATTGGCCCAAAAAGAAAGTCCTTATCCAGGAGTGCATCTAGAAGTTTTGATTTGACATGGTCTGGTAAGGTCTGTTCCCAAAGCCAAGCATGCTTTCTAATGATGGAGCCAGGAGCCAGATACAGAAGCTTGACTAGAGGCCTCCATAGCATCATAGCTAAGGTGTAATGAGTGTCTACACACCTGGGAGCTGGAATAGCAAAGGTCCAAAAATTCCTTAGAAATGCGCCTGTCCACCAGGAAGGAAACCATTTGTTTCATTTTATTTAAAATACTTTGTTGGTATTTTATCATATGAAACTGGCAGTTAAGGGCCCTCTCATGGCTAGGGTGGCAGAAATGCAGACTTTTTTTTTACCAAACCTATCAAGGGCCCTGCTTTCCTTGTTAGTAGTTAGAGGGTTCTTAGCAGAGTTGACCTTTGCTCCCTTGAAACCTGAAGTGACAACCTCTGGTTCAGTACTGGGATTTTTGAAGAGGTATTTAAGCAAGTCCAACACCCTGTAAAACCTATCTGGTTTTTGAGGGGCTGGAGGTACAGAGTCTGTGTTCAGCAAGTATCTATAGAAACATCCCCTACCACCTCCAATACAGGAGGAATAGTCAAAGGTTTGTGTTCTGGGAGGTCAAGGAAAGTACAGTTGTGTACACTTACCATAAATGTAGATGTTCGAGTGTATTCACTGTTGCAGTCATCACATTTGGGTTATCCGCCTGCAGGTAGCCCTCAGCCGGCCTGAATACCAGAGTATTCGGATTTCTGCATCGGATGCTGCCTCCTCTTCCATGACTTCAGGTCTTCAGGGGTATAAAACATGCAGCTGATGCCATTACATCAGTTTTTCTTGCCCCAGATGTCAGGTGCCCCCACAATAGGAAGCAATTATATGGTATGGTACTCCCCCAACAATAAGCAAATACACCATTAAAAATAAATATACCAATCAAGAATGAAAGGAAGAGTCAAGAGAAGTCGGGGCTGGAGGGAGGGTAACCAGGACTGCAACAGTGAATACACTCGAACATCTACATTTATGGTAAGTGTGCACAACTGTACTATGTTCTTCATGTTTCACTGTTGCAGTCATCACATTTGGGTTGATTCCCAAAGCTAAGGAAGGGAGGAGGAAATTAAAGAGCATTAGGGCCAGCTATTAAGCCTTGCAAGGCTGCAGTGGCAAATCCAGCTCCGGACATAGAAAAGACAGGCATGTGGTAATGCTTGGTGAAGGTATGTACAGAGCACCAGGTAGCAGCTTCTAGGATGTCCCTGGTAGGGACAACTCTGAGAGAAGCCAGAGAGGTAGATGCTGCCCTGGTGGAATTTGATCTTATCCCCTGTGAGGTAGGTTTTCCATGGTGCTTGTAGTAGAAAAGAATGCAATGGGCTATCCATTTGGAAATGGTTTGCTTTGAAATGGCCTTCCCCTCTGCCCCTGCAGCAAAGCCAACTAGCAGCCGTTCAGATTTTCTGAGAGGCTTAGTCCTGTCTACATAAAATCTAAGTTGTCTGTGCACATCCAGAGAGTGCAGTATTTGTTCCCCTTTGTCTTGTGGATTAGGGAAAAAAGTAGGTAAATGAATGGACTGATTTAGGGCCACACTAGACACCACCTTGGGCATAAAGGAGGGATTAGTCCTGAGGGAAACCATGTCCGCATGGAAGATAATGAAGGGTTCCACTGCCATGAGGGCCTGTAATTCAGACACTCTTCTTGCTGAAGTGATGGCTAGAAGGAAGGCTGTTTTCCAAGAAAGGAATTTCAATTCTGCTGTGGCAGCTGGCTCAAAGGGGGGCAAAGTGAACCTTTCCAATACAAAGTTAAGGTCCCAGGCTGGAGTGGGAGCTTTCCTGAGGGGGTCTTAAATTTTTGGCCCCTCTAAGGAATTGTTTTAGCAGGGGGTGAGAGAAGAGGGGTGGCTCAGTATTATAATGTGCTGAAATGGCAGAGGCATGAATTTTAATTGATGAGAAGGATAGGCCCTTGTGGAGTATTTCTGTTAAGTACTGTAGAATATGAGGTAAGCTGGGCACCGTTGTGCCCATCCCCTGAGCCTGGCTCCAGGAACAGTATCTTTTCCACTTTTCAGCACAAGATTTTCTAGTACTATGCCTCCTTGCCTCCAGAATGACATCCAGCACCTGCTTACTGAGGGATGCTAGAAGAGAGCTCAAGGAATTAGCCAGGCTGCAAGGTTCATGGTTAGAAACTAAAGGTGCAGAATCTGGCCCGCCTGCTGGGACAGCAGGGAATAGGTCTGAGGCAGGTGCCATGGTTGCAGCAGTGTCATACTGCACAAGAGGGGGTACCAGTGTTGGCATGGCCAGTCTGGTGCAATCAGTATTGTCCTTGCCTTGTCCTGTTTGATCTTTAGTAGAACCTTCGAGAGGAGAGGCAGAGGGGGAAAGGCATAAACCGAGAGGCTTTCCCAGATAAAGGATAGGGCATCAACTTTCCAAGCTTGACTGTGGGAAGTTCTTGTGCAGAATTTGTTCAATTGGTAGTTTTGAGGGGAGGCAAACAGGTCTACCTCTGGAGTCCCCCATTTGTTCCTCAATAGGTTGAATATTTTGGGTACTAGTTTCCATTCGTGTGGGTCCATGAGATTTCTGCTTAAGTCGTCTGCCAGTGAATTTAATTTGCCTTGCAGGAATTGAGCTTGTAAGTGTACTTGGTAGCTCAAGGCTGTGTTCCACAGAGCCATGCCCAGTCTGCAGAGAGGGTACGAGTGGGTTCCCCCATGCTTGTTTATGTACCACATAACTGTGGTGCTGTCTGTCTTTACCAATAGCTGTCCTGGAAGAATACGGTCTTTGAAGGCTGAGAGCATTCTGTACAGCTAACATTTCTTTCTGATTGATATGCAGGTGCATCTGTTTCGGGTTCCATTTACCCTGAATGCACTGCCCTGCCATGTGAGCCTCCCATGCATAGTCTGATGCGTCTGTTGTTAGGGTTTGGGTGGCAGGGAGTAGAGTAAAAGGGAGTCCCTTGTTGTGGTAGCAGGCCTCTGCCCACCAAAGGAACTCTGTCTTCATACAAGGGATGATAGAAATCATTGTTTCTAGGTCCTGAGAATGTTGACACCATAGGTTTTTTAGATACCATTGGAGTTTCTTCATATGCAGTCTTGCATATGAAATTAGTAGGATGCAAGAGTCCATGAACCCCAGGGATTGCAGTATTTTCCTTGCAGACAGCTGGGGTTTTGTGGCCAATAGTTTGAAGTAGGTTGTCAAATAAACTTGTTTCTCTGGAGTGAGGAATGCCATCTGGGAAGTTGTGTTTAAGCTTGCTCCCAGGAATACAATCTGTTGGCAGGGTACTTGGTGAGATTTCTTTTCGTTGATGGTGTACCCCAGTGAGATTAGAGGTTTATTTACGAATGCCAGATGTTGTAATAGCATGTCCTGGCTTTCTGCCCGAATCAGACAATCCTCCAAGTATGGGTAAATTTGAATATTTCTCTGCCTGCAAAATACAATGGCTGGAGCTAGACACTTTGTGAATACCCTGGGCATAGTAGATAAGCCAAAGGGAAGTGCTGAGAACTGATAGTGCATGGAGTCTGCCCTGAAGCGTAAGTATTTCCTGCAAGATTCCCTTATTTGGATGTGCAGGTAAGATTCCTTTAAGTCTAAGGATGCCAGCCAGGCATCCTTGACTAGCATAGGAAGAAGCTGTTGAAGAGTTAGCATTTTGAATTTTGGAATTACAAGAAAGGTGTTGAGAATAGAGAGGTCCAGGATAAGATGCCAGGAGTTGTCTTTTCTGGGCACCAGGAAAAGTTTTGAATAAAAAACTTGTCCCCTTTGTTCTGCTGGGACAGGTTGAATAACCCTGATACTGGGAAGAGAGAGAACCTGCTGTTGGGCCTCTGCCCATTGATTTGGGGGGTAGGTCTGGCCAACCGTTTGAGGTTGGTAGTGTGTGGAAGTAGAATCTGTATCCTTGGGAAACTATGGTCAAAACCCATTTGTCCTGGGTAATGAGTTCCCAGTTTTTTGCATGCAGGGTGAGGTTTCATCCTAAGGGAGCAGGTAGTTGAGCTGGGCTTGGAAGGGTTAAGGTTAAGTCATTGTGCCATTTTTCCATAGACTTACTACTCCCAGCTTTGGAAGTGGGAGCCCCCCACTGCTTAGGTCTGTGCGTAGCCTGAGACTGTAACTTAGGTGGTCTGCTGTTCCTGGGTTTGGACTGAGAAGGCCTGGAAGAGACTGGAAAGGACCAGTTCTTTGAAAGCCAATGCCTACTAAATCTGGGAGGCTGTACTTGCAGGAAATATTTAACAATTTGCATAGATTTAGCTTTTTCCTCCATCCTTTTGAGGACTTCTTCTGCTTTGTTGTCAAAAAGGCGGTCTTGGTTTAAGGGAGCATCCAGAAATTTAGCTTTAACATGATCTGGCAAGTTTTGTTCCTTAAGCCAAGCATGCCTTCTAAGTACAAACCCAGTGACTGCAGCCCTGCAAGATGCTTCTAAAGCATCAAAACCACATTGCAAAGTATGCTTGCCAACTTGTTCTGCAGAATGCGTTAAATCTTGCAATTCTTTGTGTTCAGCACAGTCAGGAATCAACATAATTTTCTGTTTAAGTAGTCCCATAATATGTTGCTGATACTTTAACATATGAAACTGGCAATTTAAAGCCCTAATTGCCAAAGTAGCAGAAGTGTATGCCATCTTACCCCATCTGTCTAGGGCTCTAGAATCTCTATCAGAAGGGGTAGGATTTTTGGCAGCAGTAGCCTTAATGCCTTTTGGTCCTTGGGAAATGGTCTCTGGATCCGCAGAAGGATTCTTGAAGAGGAACTTGTGAGAGTCAGGTACTCTGTAGTACCTGTCAGGTTTTCTGGGAGCTGGAGGTAAAGTGTCTGAGATAAGGCTAGATTCCAAGAAAACATCATCTACAATGTCCAGAACAAGAGGGATGGCTAAAGGCCTGTGATGAGGCAGGAGTAAGAATTCCCTAAGTCTCTTTTTGGATTCAGTAATCATGGCTTTCCCAGCTGAAATGCTCCCTAAGAGTATGCAAGGTTTCACCAAAGGAAAAATCTTCTGTAGAGGAAGCAGAGGGAATGGAATCCTCCACATCAGAATCCTCTTAAGTAGATAAGGGCAAATCCTGGTAATCAGAAGGAGCAGAAACATCAGATTCCTGATCAGAAGAATCAGAAAGAAGTTCAGTTCTAGGTCTCTTAGAGGGGAAAGGCTGGCTTCCACTAATTAAGGTAATAAGGTCTTCAGCCATTCTAAGCATTTGTTTTTGAGGCATATGGGCCTGAGCTTGTGGTTTGGTCGTCGGTTTTCTAGGCATAGTGCGAGTTTTAGGCCTGAGGGATTCTGAACTTCTGGATGGAAATAATGATGTTGGTTTAAAATGCAAGTCTGTAGGCCTGAATACACCCTCAGAAGCTGGTGCCTGCACAGCGGCTATGGACCCATCCAAGACAGAGACATCCACAGGTTCCATAGTTGAAGAAGCATCATGCAGCATACAATGGGTCTCAGTATAGGCCTGGGAATCTGAAATAGCGGGTATCAGGGGCTGCGAAAGAGCCTCACTGAGTACTGGCGGACTGGCAACTAGCTTAATGGAAGCATCATTGGCAGTTCTGGACCTATGCGGTCTGTCTCTGTCTTTATCCTTACGTTCTTTTCAGAAGATCAGTAGTTGGATGGCTTAATGAAGCCATTTCACAGTACTGAGACCAAGTACAAAAGTAATTGGCTGCAAAGATAGCCCAACGACGAATAGTTCGGGGGTTGAACATGGCACAAAACCGGGAGCGAGGGATGTCATGGTCTGGGCCTAAACATGGGATGCAGTATGAATGAAAATCTCTATGAGGTATTTGCTTTCCACAGGTAAGACAATTGTTAACTTTTACTGACATCGGTTGGAGCAAGAAAAAGAATCCCCAATGAGGTACTTATCTTTGTTGAAGACTTCGGGTCTGAAACTCGAAAATGAAAAATTCAGGAGTCGGCCAACCGGCACTTGCAAACTGCTTCTGCTTCGTGCACCGCACGGCAAGAAAGACTGGTGTAATGGTGTCGGCTGCATGTTTTTTACCCCTGACGACCTGACATCATGGAAGAGGAGACAGCATCCAACACAGAAATCCGAAGACTGTGGTATTCAGACTGGCTGAGGGTTAACTGCAGGCAGATAACCCAAATGTGATGACTGCAACAGTGAAACATGAAGAACATCTCCCTAACCCTCTTTTTAGATTGTGGGCAATCCTGTGCCTCCCACTGGAACTGTTCCCTCATGGCATGTAGTGTTTCCCCAAAGGATACGTCTTCAGCAGGAAAAGCTGAACGCAGATTCTCATCTGAATCCTCATAGGAAGTAAGGAAGGTTCCCTCCTCAAAGACAAACCCCTCCTGGTCAGAATCCTCACCTGAACCAGGAGGTTCATAGGTTGGTACAAGGCTATCGGCCATAGGGCCTATACAAGCCAAGCCATAACAATTCCCTAGCTATTTCTTCCCACACTATTTACTTCCCTGGAACCCTGTCTAACACAGAAAACTTCTAGGGATGGATCCTTCTTCCTTTTTCCTGAGGAAGACTGCAAAGGGATTGCCTAGCTCTGACTAAGGAGATGAGGTCCTCAGCTAACCTGACCAGGCCTTGCTGATATCCTGCTGGCCAGGAGTCAGTAGGCCTAGGTGTAGAACCCTTCTTAGGTATAGCTTTAGCCTTGGCCCTAAGTACATCTGCCATCCGGATGCCAGTATCTTTGTAAGGCAGAACTAGTGCAGGCTGATGTCTAGAAGGAATGTTGCAGATGCAAGGTCACTTGTCAGAAGCAGAGGTCTGCTGAGTGACTCTGGACCCAATCAATGGACTGAAAACCAAAGCCCATATAGAAGCTGAGGGACCCAACAGCATATTGGACTCCATATGGGTTTCTATAGAAGCCTGTGCCACCACCTCATTAGCAGAAGGGGGCTGTGAAAGCATCTCGTCTTCCTCAGTGGTAACGAGCCTTGGGGGACTGGCCAACAGCGAATGGTTCTCATATGAGGCCCTGAGCTTGGATTTTTCCTTGTCTTTCTTACTCACAGGGAGCTCAACCTCAGGATGACCTGTGGATGCCATTGAATGATGTGAGGAAGAACTGCAGACTAAGATGCTTAGTTAAGATTTCGGCCTGACACCTAATAGTCCTAGAACTGAAATGGGCACAAAAGCAACAACTAGAGACACTGTGATCCAGGCCTAAAAAGGTAACACACAAAGTATGAAAGGTGTGGGGTTTGCTTACCACAGCAGAGACAATTGTTAACCTTATCTGACATGATTAAATCAAGAAAAAGAGCTCCCTAATGGGGTACTTAGCTTTAGAAGACTTCTCCCTGGTTCGGACTAACCCACACACTAAAACACTGCTTATGGCTCCAACGGAAAGAAAGACTGATGTCATGGGGTTAGCTAGTTCCCTTTATACCCAAGTGTACTGATGTCAGGGCAGGGTGTCCGCCAGCCTTGGGAGGAGGGAGATTTTTATTCTAGTATTCGGGCCAACAAAGGGCTTCCACAGCAGGAAATCCCATATGTCAGGACTGCAACAGAGTAACACGAAGAACATCTGCCTTCCCCATCAGGGACTGATAGAGACAGGGATTCCTAAGACCCACTCTGGTAGATTTTTTCCATCAAATCTATAACAGAAGCTGCTGTTAAAAAGGAGATAATTCATAGGGCATATAAAATATTGCATGATAACTATAAGAATCAGTCTGAGGAGGTTGGAAAAGAATTGTGAAGAGAGACTGGAAAAGCAATTTACAAGGGGAAGAATGGGAGGACGTACGTAAGGCTCCCAAGCATGCAACAAACTCAAGAAGGTTTAGGATTTTTGCTTGAAAGTGTTTGCATAGGTATTTTTATAACAGAAGCAGACTTCAAAGAATTGTTCCTCAGTTAGACAGCAAATGTTGGAGGTGTGACAGGGAAGAAAGAAATAACTGGCAGGGTTTTTTTGGGGAGTGTAATGAGTTGGCAGATTTAAAAAATTCCCTACAGAGTATTTTCAGAATTATTGGGGAGAAAACGTCTGTAACTAAAAAAATGGTTCTTTTGAGCTAGGACACAGGGTCTGAATTGTCTAGACATAGTAAATGCAAAGCAAATAAAAACAGATTAAATAAGCGATGCCTATTGTGAAGATACACTCACAGACATACACAAACTCTCTGTAGTACCCAGCAAGTCCAAGAAAAAAACGCTGTCTTTTGATGGAGGGTACAGGTTAGTTTTTTATGACATCTTTGTGTGTCTTTTTTTTCTAGCTATAGCCTTACCACTCCTCCTCCTATAAGTTATCCCAAACAGATGGATTTCATCATGCATAATTTGCTTTTCTTAGCAAGCACAGTCAAGCCTGCCTGTGTGATAAATTCCTTGACAGCCTGTAGTTTTGGTAAGTGAGACACCCAGTCCTCTGAATTGATGACCACATCACCCACGTATGCAGCAGCACACTGAGTGCGGCTTCAGTATTTTGAAAGGTAGTGGAAGTCCATGTAGCCAAATGGTAACAATGAAATAGGCTGTCAGTAGTTGCAAAGTAGTTTTTTTTGTTTGTTTTCTTTGGCAGAGGGAATTAAGTGGTATCTGTTTGCATCTCTTCACCAGCTAGTGTTGCCAACTATTTGGTCTTTCCTGGGTTCCTTACCAATTCATCAGTTCTAGACAGAGAATAGCTATCAGACTTTGAAATGCTATTCAGTTTCCCAAAATCATTATATAATCTGACACTTCCAGCAGGCTTAGGAACTAACACCACTGGGCTGGTCCCATCACTCACATGACTCTTCTATCAATCACAGTCTGACCATCTTTTGAAATAGTTGTTTCTGTAACTCTGGTACTCTGTAAGGTCTCAGTCTAACCTTCACTCCAGGTGTTGCCTCTATATTATGACCTAAAGTTTAGTTCTCTCAAGTATGTCTGACAAAATGCCTTTGTTTCTTAACAGAAATTATTTTACCTCCTGCTTTTCTACTTTTGGCAAGGATTCCTCTAGCCTTACTTCAGGTAGAGGTTTTCTCTTCTCTCTTGCATAAACACTGACTTACAAGCTCACTGTCAAATTTTATACTTCTTTCCATGACCCCAATGCCAATTATTTTCTCTTTCTTGGCTGTCTAACCTTGTAATTTCATCATTATCATCTTCTTTTGGCTGTTCCCATTAGGGGTTGCCACAGCAGATCATCTGTTTCCATTCCTTCCTGTCCTCTGCATCTTGCTCTGTCACACCAACCACTTGCATGTCCTCTCTCACCACATCCATAAACCTTATCTTAGGCCTTCCTCTTTTCCTGTTACCTGGAAGCTTCATCCTTAGCATCTTTTTCCCAGTATACTCAGCATCCCTCCTCAGCACATGTCCAAACCAACATAATCTTGACTCTCTGGCTTTGTCCCAAACCTTTCAACCTGGGCTGACCCTCTAATATATTTATTCCTAATCCTGTCCACCCTTGTCACACCCAGTGCAAATCTTAACATCTTTAACTCTGCCACATCCAGCTCTAACTTCTGCCTTTTTGTCACTGCCACTGTCTCCAACCCATATAACATAGCTGGTCTCACTACCCTCTTGTAGACCTTACTGGTACTCGGCAGTTTACTGCCATTATTTTTTAAATTACTTTAATGACCCTTGTCTCTTGGCCAAAAAAATGTATTTTTCTGTGGAGGACACTATCATTAATACCTGACTATCTGTGTTAATTTCTCTAAGTATTTTCATTATAACCTTGCTATTACATCTCTTGGTCTGTCTCTATGTGCTCCTTTACTATGAGTCTAACCAGCTTTAGTCTGTGCTACAAGCTAACAGGAAAGATGGCTTCCTTAGCAATGTAAAGCACTCCATTGGGATGTCTGTCATATAAAAAGCGCAATTGGGTAAACTCAGATGAAACTTTTGGCATCCCTCTGATTTCAAGAGTAGGGTAATAACTGGTCACAGTTATCATCTTTGACAACAACTTTCCTTAGCATGTCTTTCAGTACTTAAGTCAGCCTCTCTTCTAACCCATCAGTCTCAATGATAGACTGATGTCTTTAATGGTCTGACTTTAAAGCACTGACAAAACTGATGCAAAAACTAAGCGCCTTAGTCAGTAACTATTTCTTTATAGATAACCAATTTGCTGAGTAACCAGTTTTCTAGTATTAACCTTATCATTAGCTTTGTGTAGGGGCACTGATTCTGGAATGCTTGCAGCATAGTCCATTATTACTAGTACGTACTGATACCCACTGCTAGATTTTATTAGTAGCCCATAATGTCCATAGCAATATGTTCAAGTGGCATTCTTACAATAAGGATTGGTAAGGGACAGTTATTTCCAAGACATAGTGCATTTCCTGGCATTCTGGAGTAGCACAAGGAACCACAAGTTTTCTCTTTATTTCATTATGTCTGGTTAGTAAAACAAGGCTAGTCTTTTCTCTTATATTTATTTGCTCCCAGTTGACCTCTTAATATGTGACTCTGAGCTAGCTGCATTACTAGTGTCCTCTAACACTCTTTCATTAATTTAACAACGGATGTAATATTTCTTCCCTGTCTTTACTTACTCTGTATAAGAAGTCATCTTATAACTCAAAACAGGTAAAAAATACTGGGAACACCTTGTTCACTCTCCTTCATAACCTTAATTATATTATCTCTTGCCCTACATAAAGTTATCATCTTCCCATTGCACTTTTTAAAGTTTATGTGGATTATCTGTAAGACCACTAACTCAAAGTTACTTCCTTCAGTAGCTTGCCTTAAGGCAGAAAGTATAGCTTCCTCCCTCAAAAACAGTGGCACTCCAATTTATTGTATATATTCCCCCGAAATTGGTAGTTATAGACAAGGAAAAACATATTCTGCTTTACTTTTCTTGATAACTATGCAAGATTCTTAAGTGTTTGCTTTTATTTTATCTTTCTCTCTTTCTGCATAAGGCATCTCAGAGCAAAATGTATCTTGTATTTCTTCTTTCTGTACTTGCAGATAACTAATGCTTAGAGTCTGTCTTTACTTGTGTTTTCTGTCTTTACTTTTGTTTTCTGTCTTTACTTGAGTTTTCTGCTTTACACTAACAGAAATGTACTCAGAATTCTGCATTTCATTATTTGTATCAGTTTTAGCAGTTACTGACATTTATTTGCTCTGATGGTCATCCCTTAAGTATTTGACATCTGTTTTTGCTTCTGTATTAATACTTCTTGTAAATTTCTGTGAGACTTCTCTCTCATATTACTTTTTACTTCAGCATTTCCTCTCTGTTCAACTTCAGTTCCTATTTGAACACCTCTTACAGTTTTGAGTTACTGATACTGAAAAAATCCTTTTTATTGTCTAACCATAATCAAATTCTACCCCCTTTTGTAGCTTTGATACAAAACAATTCTCCTGGTTTTCATTTTGGATTTCTATAGAAGTAATAACTAAATTCTAGTCCCTTTTGTAACTTCTATACCAACACCCTTCTCCTGGTATTGTTTCTAGACCTCTATATGTGTATCACTATTTTGCTTTTCCCCCACCCATTGTTATACTGAACAGATGCATCAGAATGCTGCTACACCTCTTTCTTATTAAGTGTATCAGCCTGCTGTACTGTGTCTATGGATTTTCCCTTCTCATACATTTTCCATAGGAAAATATTTTCCTAATGTAATATCATGAATCAAATTAGGGAGTTAGAGCCACAGAACATAAATTTGCATATAAATGTTTAACTTTCAACATGTGTCAGGGGATTTTATTTTCTATCACAACGAATGCATATTATTCACACCTTTTGGCTGTTACTAATCGTAAGTACAAGGGTACCCTTGATAAGGGTAATCATGCTTCCAGCATCTAGCAAGGTTTGAACTCCCTTTCCTCTGGAAATACCATGCTTACATTCCACAAAATACTCAGGAAAGTATTTTAAAGTACTGCACTTAGAATTGTATGATTATTTCAGTTCATTCTTGCTTATTTAATCAGATATCATAACTTTTTACAGTCTGTTTAAACTTGTTGGCTCTGCATCTTGAACAGTTGTCTAGCTGTTTAAATATATGACTGCACCCTCTTCTAGTTCTAGGAAGTGTTTTCCCCTGTGATTTTACATTTTTACCACTTTTTCATATTAAACTGCCGCTCAAGTAAAATAGCTGATACTGTGTTTTTCTTAGTCACTAGTTGTTTGTGTAACTAACAGAGCCTAAACTTTGTTACATTAAGTGTTCTCCTTTGTTAATTCATTAGACATCACTATCTACTTAAAAGTGTTTTCCCCATCTATGACTTTCCATTTTTCCTTACTTTTACAACTTAACTGCACATTAAAATACAGTTTGGTTTTCTAGTCTGGGTATTAACGTGCTAATGGCAATAGTGGTTATTCGCAGGCACGGAATAATTTGCTGCTGTTTCAGAGGGGTTGACATTATTGGCTGAAGTTACAACTACTTCCTTATTGGTTCTTTTCAATTGTCCACTCAGCTTAACAGTGTCAGTAGCTATTTACCTAAGTCTTCCCCCAGTCTTTAAGGGTTATTCATACATAAAATATAAAGGCTAAAAACTACTAAGAGAATGTAAGGGTAGTCTTTAGATCTTCACAGGTCAATAGCCTAATAAGTACCTTTGAACCTATAATGTTGACTCATTCTAGCCGTAGTCTTATCACATTTGAAATGAACAATTTCATTTGTAACAAGAATTTCAGTTTTCACATTCCTACTATTAGCATTTTCGGTAATCGTGGCAGAAAACTTAACAAAATGAACCCTCATCCATATCTGAAATAAGCTACTTTTTGTTTCACAGAAGGCAAATTGTCTTAGGTTCATATGTAGGCACTAGGCTATCAGCCCAAGGGCCTACGGAAGCCTAGTCAACAAGGTTCCCTGGCTTACGCCACCCAAGAAAGTTATTTTCCTGTGCCACTGTCGAGCAGAGACACAGAAGTGATCCCCGGGGTGTATTTCCTATTTCCCATCCACTCATCAAGATTTTTCTTGAAGAGTGCTAATAAAGAACTTTGCTTGACATAGATGGGCAGCCTGTTCCAGAGTATGGGAAGTCTCTAGGACAGGAATCTATCCCTCCAGCATGTCCTGTTTATTTTGGTGACAAGGTTTAGGTCCCTAGAGCATGTAGCTTGGAGGGAGTGGGATTTCTTTAGGTGTAGCATGTCCAACAGCTCTGGGTTTGACATAGCTTTATATGTTAGGCAGAGATCACCTCAGAGTAGGCGATATGCTATGGAGTAAAGCTGGAGTTTTTTGAGACAGTCAGTGTAAGGCATTTATTTGAGGCCAGTAATACTCTTTGTGAGGTACTTCTGTGGCCTTTCCAACTGCTGCAGATGTCTTGTGAGGTACATTCCAAAAGGGGCATTGTACTCTATAATGGGTCTAATGAGTGTCGAGTAGAGGGGAACAATGACCTATTTTTTCCTGGATGAGAACCCTTTTATGATGAGGTGTGCCATGTAGAAGGACTTCCTGAATACTGTGGCAATGTGACTATCAAAGGAGAGACTACTGTCCACCTGGGTCCCAAGGTCTCTTATCACACATTCGGTGTTAAGTAGATTGCTACCTGGTTCATGGGTAAAGAGTTTTTACCAAAGGGGATGACACTGCACTTTTTGACATTGAGCTTGAGGCCATGGCTCTGACACCAGGCATCTGTCTCAGCAAGAGTAATATACTCCAAACGGAAAAGGCAAACTTATGAAAATGAGAAAAAATAAAAAACAGTCACCAGAGAAAATTCGATAGTCTTCCACTTTTAATACGCCAACAAACACAGAGATCCCAAATGACTAAGCGCTTTCACCAAGCAACAAACCACTGGCTTCTTCAGAGTCATTTGGTGTAACATCCACAGTTCATTAAATATAAACATTTAATTAGTTAATTGATTACATCACCACCTAACCCAATGATTTAGCTAACTTCATTAATAAGCTCAATTCATATATAGTAAATAAATTCCATCTCTCTTTGTTTGTTTTTCACCTTTCCTAAAAATGTACATGAATTTTAAAAAATAAAATAATATAATATTGAAAAAATTATATTCTTATCAAAGTTAAAACTGACTTAAGGTCACATTATTTTACAAACATACAAGTTTATAGGCAGGATGTTCAACTTGTTACTACTATTATAAACCATAACTTGTTGTACAAATCAATAATTACACTAAAAATGCCTTCCATTTCAATTTGAAACCTATTGGTATTTACCAAGTACTGTTCACCATAATGATTATTAAAATAATATATTTTTCAGTTACACTTGGTTTGACTTTAATTTAAAAATTGGCATCAAAGAAATAGCATCATTTAAGCCTGGCGACTTTAGGGCATTTAATCTTAGTTGCCAGGTTGTCTCTAAGGCTCCAACCTTGTTGTTAGTGTCACAGCCCCTTTCACCCATGGTCACCCGGTCTATAATAAAAAATGTAAACTTCTTAAAATTCGTGCAAATTTTTGAATGTAAAAAAGTGCATTATGTTAATCCTTTCTATTAATACATCTCAAATGTTCTGAAATTCTGTCATTTAACCTCCTAATGGTTTTACCCACATAAAATCCATCACATGAAATACATGAAGCAACATAAACAATGTTTTTGGTGTTACAATTACATATCTCTGGACATGGAATAGTGTATTTAAAACCATATACACATAAATATGGTCCCTCATTTATATATCTACAATATTTGCACATAGCACATTTCTTCATACAAGATTTTCTTCCAGTGTTAATTGCTCTTTCAAGTATACCCTTTATGTTGTTCCCTCTACTATAAACTATTGATGGTTCAGTTCCTAAAATAACTTTGATGTTGTCACTAAGGCAAAATTTCCAAGCATTTCTCAAACATGTCACCAACTCCTGAGCTCTATCATTATATTTAAGTATAAATTTAGCACCTAGCTTTTCTAAGTTGTTATCACTCATTGTAGTAGGTGCCATGTTTCGAATAATAGGGATGTAACCAGTTTCCCTTTTTCTCATGATCTCTCTTTTGATGTTTAATAATAGTTTTAGCAGGTAACCCCTGTCCAAAAATATTCCTATTAACTTATATAATTCATTTTTAAAGATTAAGTTGTTACTGACCAATCTAGATGTTCTCACCATTTGGCCCTTGATGATATCTTTTCTTTGATGATGGGGTGACAACTGTTAAAGTGTAATAATGAAGTGGAATATGATTATTTTCTATAAATGTTGCTACATAGACCTTGGCTTGTTTTTTTTTGATAGTTATCTCCAAAACATTAATCTCCTCATTGTGCTATACATAAGTAAATTTAAAAAATGCTGTTGTAGTGTTTAAATAGTCAATGAACTGTATAATAGAGGTTCCATCACCTTTCCACAGTATTAATACATTGTCTAAAAATGTGTTGTATGACAGAATCTTGTCTTTATATTCAGATGAAAAAATAAACAATTCCTCCCATGCAAGTAATACTAAATTAGCAAATACACGAGCACATTTGGCTCCCATTGCTACACCCGTTAGTTGTTGATAAATTTCTCCTTCAAAGCTGATGAAGTTATTCTTCAAAACCATTTCCATAAAGTCTATAAGAAAATTAATTCTATTTGTATCCATCTTCTTACTTTTTGAGAGACTCTCATAAAACATAGCAAGCCCTTGTTCATGAGGGATAACTGTGAATAAATTAACTACATCCACTGTTAAAAAAACAAAATTGTTAATATCTTTAACTTGTCCAAGCCTATCATGACAGTGCCATGAGTCTCTCAAAATATGTCCAGCTTCTTCCACTACTATTTTAGATCAAGTATCCACAAAGGAAGCAAGGCATTCTGTCTTAGAGCCCCTGGCTACAACTATCGGTCTAAATGGGGGGTTGCTCACATCTTTGTGGACCTTGGGAATGCCAAACATGACTGGCAAAGTTGGACATTTTACTGCTAAGTAGTTGAATTCTATTTAATTAATCACAACCTGAAAAAGTTAATCCTGAAGGTACAGGTCCATCTTTAGATAAGCTCTATGTAGTTCATTTTTTGATATTCTCCTATAAGTTGTCTCATCGTTAAGGATGTTGGTCATCCTACTCAAGTAGTCCATTCTAGTTATGATCACCATGCCCCCACCCTTGTCCGGTTTCATAAACCTATATTGGCTGTTTTGAGATAGATTTTTCAAAAACAACCTTTCTTCTTTTGATAGATTATTCTTCACATTCTTTTCCTGTGATAATATTCTTCTAAACTCTGTTTCCACACATCTCTCTAAGGTAGAAACTTCGGAGTCTGGTGGGAGGATAAATGTAGTACTTTTCTTAAGAGGCATATTCAGTCCTGTCTCAATAATATTTCATTTGTCGTAAGAAAAAATTTTTTTCAAATTTAACTGTCTCATATACATTTTAAAATCAATCAAAACTTGAGCAATATCTAATCTATAAGTTGGTACAAAATTTATGCCCTTACTTAATAATTCAAAATGAACATCTCTTATCTCCATGTCAGTATAGTTGTATATAAAAAAACATTTCACTTACATACTTTATAACACTCAGATGTGTCATTAATTGTAGGAAATGTAAATTCTTCAGGGTCACTAAAAATCAACCAAGAACTCTTATCTGTTGTACATTCATTGTTAAGATAACTTCCAAACAAGTGTTGCTCATATAGTAAAGCATGCGTTTCATTACCATTCAATTCTACAGAATTTACAATACTGTCATTACAAACACATAATGCTTCTTTGGAAAACACCTTTGTTAATTTGTTTGAATAGACATCACTCTTAGTCATAGTAGTTAATACCCCCTTTTTAACCCCTCCCCCCACGACCTTTCCAGTACTGGTGTTGAACATTCCTGCCTCTTTGTCCCTTGTTTAACAATCTCTCCAATCTCCTCAATTCGGTCTGGTGTTCTAAAAAACATTCGTCACCGTCAATAATTTCATCTACTTTATTATGTTCAACAAAATCAGCCCGATTATCAGTCATAGAAGTGTTAGTTTTTTGTTACTGTTTAGTGCCCGGTGGATAGGCACAATTATTCTTATAGTCAAGAGTGTCTCTGTTAAGCTTTTTATATTTGGTGGTAATATTTTTATTAAAAAAAGTCTCCCCACTCTTTAACACTTTGTCAAAACTGTCTTTTTGTTGAGAAAAAGTAAATAGCTCTGGATACTAACATTGAGGCTGTTAATTTCTTCCTTCAATTTTACAATTTTAGTCTCATTGTTATTAATGATAATGTTCAACATTTCCATACCTGTTTTATTCAACAGCGAAATCAGTTTGCGGTGTGCTGCAGTACCTGTTTCTATTCCCATCGGGAGTGTCCACAGTCGCAAACCTTGCGGTACTTGATTCAAAGCCAATGATTTTTTTCAAAAACAAATTGTCCAGTTGAATGGCTCTGAATTTAATACATAGTTTTTCAAAGTTGAAAATTTGTTCTCTTAATGTGGGTAACAATCTTCTCGCCTCCTTCATACCTGAGAAGTTAGCCTCAAACACTGGTTCCTGAAACCACAGTTTGAAATCACGTGATCCCATAGCACTAACCTGATTGGCGTTCACTACCGGTAATGTTCCATTTTGATTTTGTTGCCTTGCCACAACATTGCTGTAAGAAGTAGATGGAACATCGTCATTCAATGCTTCACTATTAATTGGTGAGTGTAAAGTAAAAAGTTCCATCTGGGAGTTGGTAGGGCTGTTGTTGCTCACTTCCCTCCATCCTACCGTCACATCAAAGTAGAGCTTTTTAAGTTTCTCTACAATGTTAGCCAATTCATTCAGCACACTCTCCATCCTAATAAGATGAAAAGGTTTTGCGTATCAATTGTGTTGACCAACAATAATCCCCAGGGCCGATTAAAACAATGAAAGTAATATACTCCAAACGGAAAAGGCAAACTTATGAAAATGAGAGAAAATAAAAAGCAGTCACCAGAGAAAAATCGATAGTCTTCCACTTTTAATACGCCAACAAACACAGAGATACCAAACGACTAAGCGCTTTCACCAGGCTACAAACCACTGGCTTCTTCAGAGTCATTTGGTGTATGTAACATCTACAGTTCATTAAATATAAACATTTAATTAGTTAATTGATTACATCACCACCTAACCCAATGATTTAGCTAACTTCATTAATAAGCTCAATTCATATATAGTAAATAAATTCCATCTCTCTGTTTGTTTTTCACCTTTCCTAAAAATGTACACGAATTAAAAAAAATAAAATAATATAATATTGAAAAAAATATGTTCTTATCAAAGTTAAAACTGACTTAATAAGGTCACATTATTTTACAAACATACAAGTTTATAGGCAGGATGTTCAACTTGTTACTACTATTATAACCCATAACTTGTTGTACAAATCAATAATTACACTAAAAATGTCTTCCATTTCAATTTGAAACCTATTGGTATTTACCAAGTGCTGTTCACCATAATGATTATTAAAATAATATATTTTTCAGTTACACTTGGTTTGACTTTAATTTTAAAATAGGCATAAAAAAAATAGCATCATTTACCCCAGGCGACTTCAGGGCATTTAATTTGATTAATCTGTCTCAGCGAGGCCCTTCTGTAGGATATCCACATCATTTGGGGACTTGACTATGGCTCCTAGTTTGCAGTCATCTGCGAACTTCATTAGCCAGAGGCCTTCTGTGTTAGCCTGTACTTCAGAGAAGTAGATACTAAACAGGACAGGTCCTAGGACGGAAGCCTGTGGTACTCCACTTTTCACTGCTTTGAGGTCAGATTTGGAGTCTGCAACTTTTACAGTGTGGGTTCGGTCAGTGAGCCAGTTGGCAACCCATCTTGTGATGTAGGGATTTATACCTAGTTTAGTGAGTTTAGCTATAATTCCAGAATGGGGGATGGTGTCGAAAGCCTTGGCGAGGTCAAGATAGGCTGTGTGAACCACCTTACCCTCATCTACGGCTTTGGTGACTGCCTCAAAGAAATCGATCAGGTTCAGGAGGCATGATCTGGCTTTCACAAACCCGAACTGGGTGTGATCCAGAGTTTGGAGGTTACCAATGTCTTTGTTTATGAGTTCCATGATGATACGTTCCATGGCCTTGCAGACCAGGCTCGTCAGGCTAATAGGTCGATAGTTCCCAGGATCAGTGGTGGCTCCCCCTTTGTGGAGTGGGATAACTGTTGCTGTGTGCCATTCAGTGGGCACAAAGCCTGATGCGAGGCTATTACTGAACATGGTGCTTAAGTGGGGAGGCAGTTCATTCTGAAGTTCATGTAAAATGAAGCCTGGGATGTTGGCTGGTCCCATGGATGCTGTGTCCTTGGCTTTAGAGAGTGCACAATTTACCTGCATAGTTGTGATTACAGGGACTCTGCATTCTTCCTGTATAGATATGGGCCCTTTAACGGGTGGGGGGCTAAATTTAGCACTGAACCTATCTGCCAGGATGTTGGCAATATCAGTTGGTTCTGTAATTTTTGTGCCGTTGTGCTGTAACTCAGAGCAGATCTGGGTGTTGCCATCGAGATTCTTGACATAGAATGCTCTGTGGTTGTCCTTAGAATTAGTGATGATTTTGTTTTCGTAACTAGCTTTGGAGGCTCTTATAAGGGATCTCAGCTTCTTACTGAGGCTGACCAGGGAGCTCCTCCACTCATGGGATTTTACTCTCTTTTGCAACAGTTTCTTCCTTCTGTTGTACAGTTTGTTTATGGCAGGGGACCACCAGATTGGCTTCCTTTTTTTTGGAGGATAGCGTCTTGGTTCTGTTTGGGATAGCACAAATTTTGTTTAGAAACAAATAATTTAATTGAAACCATGCATCATTAAGTAATATGTTTTCTACTAAACTTATTAGTTTATCCGAGTAATTGGGATCACTTTGCAGTACCCATTTTCTTCTATTATGAGTCAAAGCTCTTTCAAACTTGTTTACTTCTAAAATTTTTAATACTTTCAATTTACTGCTTCTAGCAGGTTCTAGCCATAGCTTTAAATATATTTTAAATCATGCATCTGTGTTTTCCCAGTTCATCAGTATTAAAATTCTAGTTAAAATGTTATTGCTTGCACTTCAGAGGTTATTTCAGCTTTTGCCAAACATTCCTTAAGTATGTTATAGTTCATGTAATCAATTCTTTCCATGTCGATATATGTTTTCAGTGCCTCTCCTGTCTGGAATTAAGGATTTTGTCCGATATATCAGTCCTGGTTCTCTGTGGTGGCAAAATTTCAAATGCCACCAGGCAGGACTCCAGATCATCCTCCACAACAGGCATATTCTTGGAAGTATCAGATACACTGCCCATCACACTAAAATTTGCCGTAGCTGCACTAGCTGATTGTCTCTGTCTTAGACTGTACCAGTACTTTGAATAAGTCTTCCATGCACAGAGTCTTCATAAAACAGCAGCAAAAAATATATGTTGGTAGTCACACAGAATTGGCAGAGGACTCTTCAGTGAAACAATGGTAGCAGTTCCATAGTGAATCACTAGCCAGAATATAATGCACATGGCTGCCAAAGAATTGTATGTGGCAGGTATGTGGCCAACTGGTAGTGCGCATACCACCAATGTAAGCTCAAGGAAACACTACAGGCAATAGTTATAAGAAAAATAAAACATTCACTATTGTAGATCAGAGTGTGAGATATACCTTTAAGAAGCTTTCCAGTGAGTCAGCACATGCATAAAAGTAGTGAGCATATGCAAGCAAGAGTGCCATTTTGACTGAGTAGCCAAAGTGTGAGCATGCAAGTATGTAGTCGGTTAAGTTAGACAGTTCAAGTTTAATGTTCCTGCCATCCATTCTGATGTATTTGTAAACAATAAACTACTTAAATGAACACCCAAGCCTCAACATCTTTTTAATGTACATAAGAACAGTGACATGGTGTCAGAATGGATCCAGAGTTACAGCCATGAGGCAACCGGTTAAAGCTGGAAGAAAATACAGGAGTGAATTATCTCTACTGCTCAAACAACTTGCAAAACAGGTCAGAAACGAATTCCGGGTACTAAAACTTGCTTAAATGATTTCTTTTATTATAAATATAAAACAAAGCACTAAGAATGCTCAAAACAAATTTCTTATTAAATGAAATGTCCGAAATTGTGACATATTGATAAAAATATTTTAAATTACGAAAATGTTTGAAACAATATCCAAATGGCATAAAATGTACAAAAAAGGGAAAATGATCATATTTTTTCGCAATGTGCTACTTTTTTGTATTAACTAAAGCTATTCAAAATATCCGAAGTGTACAAAGTGTTTGCAAGTGTGTGCAGTAGTACAGTGCAGTTATTTCATAAAGTACAGTCATTTCAAAGCATATTTCACAAAGTACAGTATTTCAAAGAGTTTATTGGCATTTGAATATTACTACAAGTACCTGGTGTGTGTGTATGTTCATTCATAATTACAAGGGCAGTTTTGCATTGTGTTTTACTATAACCTGTGGGCATGGCAGGAGGATTTCACAGACCCATACCGCTTGTGTTTGATAACAATATTGCAGAAAATTAGAGAGTGTTTGAGCAGGAGTATGATATTTTCATATAGGCTGTTTTTTTTCTGATAAAGATGCATGTACAAAAGCATTTATTCTGCTTAATTTAGCTGGTTCAGAGGCCATTGAAAGAGAGTGTTCATTTATGTATGCACCTACTCTGTTTGCAGGGGAGGAGGAAGATCATCATATAGTGGTGCCGGCTGAAACAAGGGAAGACCTAGAGTGCTTAAAACATAAATTTAGAGAAATGTGTAACCCCCAAATGAATATTACAATAGAAAGGCACTTATTTTACACATGGAATCAAAAGCCCGGTGAAACTTTTGCAGCATATATAACAATGCTAAAACGTGCAGATTTGGTGATTTGAGAGATGAGTTGATAAAGGATTGGCTTGTGTGTGGTATTAATAATGACATAGTGCAAAAGATTTTGCTTCAAGAAAGTGATTTAAATTTAAATAAGGTCATTGAGATTTGTCAGATATGCCAGCTTACAGAGAAGCACACAAGTTGCTTACAAATAAGAATACCTGCAGAAGATGCAGTGATAAAGCACATATTGATAGTATGCAGCACATGGTTAAAAAAAAAAACAGGCTCAAACACATTGCAGCTACCGCAGGTCTTATAACAGTCTCTGGGAAACCCCCAAGTCTTTCCAGCAAATTCCAGGACATGTTCAGTGAAGCATAAGGGTCAGTCAGCAAAGTCAAAACATGTGCCCCCACACAGCTTCATAGTCAACTGTCATAATTGTGGTGGAAATCATGAACTCAGAAGAGAAAAGTTCTTAGCTTTTGGTCATCAGTGTCATTCTTGCAATAAGTGGAATCATTTCAAAAGGTTTTGTAAATCAAGTAAGGTATATTCTTTTATGAAAAGAGGGCATTCCAAGTGGCAAGTTAATCAATTTGAAAGCTGCGAACCTACTTTTTATGTTGATGCTGTCTGTGCCTGTGCTTAGTGAAACAGTCAATGCAGTAGATCTCAGGGCAAAGAATGAAATCTTTTGTACTGTGTGAAATAATGGGAGTTTTACAGAGCTCAAAGTGCAATGTCATGTCAGCAGGAACATTTGCTAGAGTAAACGCTGTAGAACAACTTGATTTGACAAAGTGTGTGAAGCTTGTTGTTGGTGTTGTTGTTGGTGGTGAAAAGATTCAAACCGAAGGCTCAGTAGTGCTTTCATGTTACTTTGCTGGGAACAGCTATGACTTGCAATTTTTTGTAGTCAAGAAACTCATGCTGTTATTATTAGGCCTCTGAGACAGTTTGAAAATGGGACTGCTTTCACTTAAGTTCACCATGTAAGCCTGCATGACACAGCTCAAATTTCACCCAAACTATTTTTTTTCTGATTATTTTTGGTATTCTTGCAGACAAACTAGGTAAAATACCTGTTGTATACTCTATGAAGTTAGACCCAGAGGTCAGCCCAGTTATCAGACCAGCACGGAAAGTTCCAATAGCTATGCAGAGTAGAGTCAATGCCGAGTTAGACAAAATGGTGCAGCAAGGAGTAATTTGTCCAGTAGAAGAACCTACTGAATGGGTATCCTCCATAGTGGTAGCTCATAAGAAAAGCTCAAATGATATCAGAATATGTACTGATCCAAGAGAGCTGAACAAAGCATTAAAAAGGCCTCACCATCCAATGCTCACAGTCAAAGAGGTTGCTGCCCTCATGTCAAATGCCACTGTTTTTTCTGTTTTAGATGGAAATAGTTCCTTTTGGCAAATTTTGCTTGACCAAAAATTTTCATTGTTAGCCACATTTGGTACACCATTTGGAAGATACAGATTTCTGAGAATGCCATTTGGAATAAAATCTACAGTGAAGTCCTTCAGAGTGCAATAGTGCAATTTTTTCTGGCTATCCCTGTGTTATTATAGTAGATGATATTCTAGTAGGTGGCAATGGTGAAGTCGAACATGACAGAAACCTTAAAGTTCTGGAAAGAGCATGTGAAATGAATCTTAAGCTGAATTCTCAGAAGTGCAAATTCAGGCTATGAGACGTTACTTACATTGGTCACTTGTTTACCAGTTCAGGCTTACGACCAGATCCTTCAAAGCAAACAGTAATTCTCGGGATGCCAGCTCAGACAATGTCCAAGCCCTGCAACGTTTTCTTGGCATGTTAAACTTTCTCGGCAAGTTCAATCCAGATTTAAGCCAATTTTCAGCACTGCTCAGAGAGCTGACATGCAAGGATGTAATCTGGTTATGATCAGAACAGCACCAAAGAGTATTTGATTTCCAGAAACAGAAAATTGCCAACCCACCAACTCTCAGCTACTAGGATATTCACAAACCAGTTACTCTTTCCTGTGATGCCTCTAAATTTGGTCTAGATGCAGTCATTCTTCAAAATGGTAGACCAGTAGCCTATGCATTGAGCACTCTTACCCAGACTGAGATGCAATATGCCCAGATTGAGAAAGAGCTTTTGGCAGTTGTATCTGCATGTTGGAAGTTTCATGGTTATATTTATGGTTGACTTACCCAGATCGAAACTGACCACCAGTCTTTAGTTACTATTTTCAGAAAGTCTATGCATACAGCTCCAGCCAGACTGCAATGTATGATGCTCATCTTAGACTGGATTCTGCTCTCTGACCCCACTCTTGCACAGCAATCAGGCTGTCTTCCTGAAAATCTGAGTGACCACCAAACAACTTACTTAATTAGGAACCGATTCCACCACTCTAACCAACCCATCACAGAGTATTGTATAACAAAAGGACCTTTAGAGCTAATGACCTAATCTATGCACCGAAATGCTGTAACTGGACTTCCCTAAAACAACTACCATTAGATGAAGCCGTTCAGTACTTTAACCTAACCTTCCTAAATATCTTAAATCATCATGCACCTTCCAGAACCATTAGAATCAAGGCTAACTATGCCCCATGGCTTACAAAAGATACTAAAACTATAATGAAAGAAAGGGACAAGCCTGGAGATTTCACAAATTCAAAACCACTACCTCGAGACGAAACTATCTAAAACTCCGCAACAATGCCAAAAGACAAATCAAACTTGATAAAAGTAATTTCAACAAAACCATGCAGGACAAACATGTTCATAACCCTCAAAAATTTTGGGCCACAATAAATAGTATGCTGCACCCAGGAAAATCCACCACTTCTTCCCTGTGGTACCTAACAACCACGAAAACTTCCCCACCCAATTTAACAAATTCTTTACAGAAACAGTTCAAGCCCTAGCCAATTCCCAAAATAATTCTAGTAGCTCCTTATCAACAGTTCCCCTACCCATCACTGTACACAAAACAATTCCTCCAGTTTTTCCCTCCACCCTGTCCCTACTAATACAATTGCTAAACTCCTCAAACAACTCAAACCACCACATTGGCAGCTGACAACCTGCCAGCAGATTTCCTTCAAATGACAGCTGAAGCTATAGCCTATCCCATGTCCATTCTCATAAATAGGTCAATAGCAGAATGTAAAGTACCTCACTCATGGAAAAGATCGCATATCATACCACTGCATAAAGGAGGTAACTCCCTTGAGCTCACCAACTACCGCCCCATAGCGATTCACCCACCTTTATCAAAAATACTAGCGAGAGTAGTTCATTTTCAACTAATACAGTCCTTGCTAAAAAATGACCTACTATCCAAATCACAGCATGGCTTCAGACCATCCCATAGCACCACCACAGCATTGCTTTCATATACCAACATTGTCAATCACCACAGAAACAATGAACTATTCGTACCCTCCATATTCTTAGACTTGTCCAAAGCCTTTGATATGGTTAACCATAGAATGCTTCTAGAAACACTATCCACCTTAAACATAAGCCCCTCCACCATATCATGGTTCAATGACTACTTAGACTGTCAGCAGGCAGTTCTATGGCAAGACCAATTGTCCCCCCTATTACCAGTAGCCATAGGTGTCCCTCAAGGGTCCATCCTCAGTCCATTACTATTCTCACTATTTACAAACCAGATAGCTTCATTCTAACCCTCTGCCTCAGTAGTGCAATTTGCAGATGACACTACCGTTATATGTGCCGCCCCCAGCATAAATAAACTACAAGTCATAATTCAAAACAACTTTACCTTAGCTGAAGTATGGTTCACCAACATCAGACTTATTCTTAATCCCTAAAAAACAAACTCATTCTCTTCAGCCCTGGTAGATCTCCACCTCTAAACTATGATTTCACCATAAAATCCAAAGACAATACACAAATTACCCCAACAACACACACTAAACTCCTAGGAGTGGAAATTGACAATAATCTAAAATTCAACATACACATAGCCCAAACAATCAAAAAAGTTAACAAAAAGTTTGGTCAACATACCAAAGCCACAATTGCAAGGACTCATCTCTTATCCATCCTCCTTTATGCCTCCCCTATCTTAACTAACCTTCGCAAAACCAAATTAAACAAAATGGAATCTTGTTACAACAAGATTGCCAAGTTTGCTACCAATGCCTCATATAGATCCCATCACTGTCTAGGCCTCAAGCAACTTAATTGGCTTGAATTACCCCAACTACTCCTACTAAACCAACTCTCTATAGCACACACACTCTGCTATCTTCCTGGCAAAACCCCAGCACTACAACATCTAATTCACCCCTACACCACCATTAGACCCTTAAGATCTAGTAACAAAAACCTTATCAGTGTCATCAAACAGAATAATGATGCTGGTAAATCTCTCTTTGTCTGTACGACTGCCAAAATCTGGAATTCACTCCCCAGCCACTTAACCTCTACCACCTCTTCTTGCCAATTTAAAAAACTTCTCAAAACCCACTATCTAAATAACTGGCTCTGCTCTTGTTACTCCCCAGGTTGATCTTGACCACTGCACCGCCATAAGGTGACCTGTTGCATATCTGTGCATGCAATGATAACTCCTTCATAGCACTGGTCAAATTGTTCTGTCACTGTTTTGTCCTAAACAGAATGAATAACCATCCTAGAAAAAACATTTTTTCTGATATTTGTATCACCTTTTATAATAATGACTTACAATGAAAAACTGATAATCTCTGCTTATGTATCCTTGTTTGTACTCTGACCGTGTATGCTCACATGTCTTATGATATGTTACACATATGTTTGTGTGCATTCTTAATATGTATGCTCATGTGTTCTCTTAAATGATGCCTAAATTTCTCTCTTTTGTACTGTATTGTTATTTGGAGCTTTTCTCCCCGAGCCTCTGCTGAAAATGGACCTGTGTCTGGTTGGACTTTCCTGGTAAACAAATGTAAAATAAAAATAAATAAAATAAAATTGCGGAAGTACAACTTCAATCTTGTCTATACAAAAGGCAAACTTCATCTTACTGATACTTTATCCAGATTGACCAAAAAAAAACAATAACACTATGCAACTTGATTCTGAAGTCATGGAAGGGAGAAATTTTTCTTCCACACATCATGATGGGCTCAGAACTCGCACAGCTTCAGATCCATTTTTCCAGAAGCTAAACCTCTTTATCAGTCGAGGATGGCCTTCCAAGCAGTCTTGTTTACCAGTAGAAGTGCAACCATATTTTCCATACAGAGATGAGATTTTGGCAGACAATGGTATCATCATGAAAGGTCCTAAAATGATTGTTCCAAAATCCTTGCAACAAGACTATACCAAGATCTTGCGTCATGATCACCCAGGAACTGATTCTACCAAAAGAGGGGCGAGAGGTCCAGTATTTTGGCCTTCTATGTCCAGACATATTGACAAAATATTTTCGTGTTCAGTATGTAATAGTACAAAACCAAATCAACGAAAAGAACCATTTCAGTTAAGCCAGATTTCTGAACTACCTTGGTTGACAGTAGCCACAGATATCTTTGAGTGGGATGGTCAACATTATTTGGTGTTAGTAGACTCTTATTCAAATTGGTTCAAGATTGACCTACTTCCCAACCTTACAGTACTTTTATTACTAAGCTGAAGGGACATTTTTCTGTCCATGGTAGTCCGCAAAGAGTTATTTCTGACAATGGTGCACAGTTTACAAGTCAGTAGTTCAAGAGATTTGCAGAAACGTGGGACTTTGTTCATATTACGAGTAGTCCTGAACACCCCCAGTCAAACGGTTTGGCTAAACATGCATTTCAAAGTATAAAACAGCTGTTAGAGAAATCCAGACGTGACAATACCAATGCTTTTCTAAACTTGTTAAATTTCAGAAACATTCCTCATGATGAACATCTTGGTTCATCTGCCAGAGACTTGTTTCGAAACAAACCAGAACCACATTACCCATCAGCAGTAATTTATTGGTTCCAAGTGCTTTGAACAACAAAGCAGTAAAAGCCCAACTGCTGAAGAAGCGTTTGTGCCAGAAGTCTTACTATGATAAAACCAGCAAACCGTTCAGTTCATTGAAAAAGGGGAGATAGTGAGGATGCAGACGTCGAGGTTTTGATCGCATCTGATTTGTGAAAAGTTTGTGTCAAGAGCAGAGATCGTACATTGTGGAATCACAAGGAGTGGAATTCAAATGAAATGAAAAGCATTTGTTACTAGTGTCCGAACCAGTGTTACAGCATCTTGCCTGTGACAAAGACTCTAGTTCTCAGACTGACTTGTCCAATGTTCCTGTTCCAGAGAATATTCTATTAGCAATCTCCATTCCTGAGAAAATCCCTGAGACTCCTTAAGCAGAACATTCCCCAGTGACTGTCCCTGTTGCTAAACTCAGTCCTAACTATTATGTCACAAGATCAGGTCGCATCTTGAAACCCAGTTCTAGATACACGGCAACCTGGACATGACTTGTTTTTCTTTATTAGTGTTTGTATAATTGCATACCTATTGAAATGTCATTGTTTACATGAGACAGCTCATTAAAGAGGGAGGATGTACATCACAGTGTGTAATATACCTTTAAGAAGCTTTCCAGTGAGTCAGCACATGCATGTAAGTACTGAGCACGTGCAAGCAAGAGTGCCATTTTGAGTGAGCATGCAAGTATGCAGTCAGTAAGTTAGTTAGATAGTTCATTTGATGTATTTGTATACAATAAACTACTTAAACAAACACCCAAGCTTCAACGTCTTAATGCACATAAGAAGAGCAACAACTGTGTTCTGTACATCGATAAAGGAAACAAAAATAAAAAAAAACACCAGCTCACTTGATTTTTAAAATAAACAAATGCAGTATCTTCAAGGTTTTCTCCAACATGTAGACACTGTCTACATAGCTCTTTCAGCAATGGGCTGCACATAAAACCAAAGTCTGAGGCTGCAGGTCTCTACTAGGCCTAGGCATGTGTATGTGTTTGTGTGTTATTATGGCAGTCAAAAGTGCAGTAAATAAAATATCTGGTACTGCAGATTTAAAAAAAAATGAGTGTCCTGATGAGAGGCGTAGCCACATGTCACCAACAGTATTCATATCCCACAATACCAGGTATTTCTGTTATTACACCCCACACCCTCAATACATTACACGTATCCATGTTTTTGTTTTGTTCACATTTCAGTTCTCCTTTCAGATCAATGGATTCAGTTTTGTACTTTTTTATGTGTAGAATTGTAGTACAGTGTTATTTGATTTTCTGACTGGGAGGGGTGTATCATGTTGCCTTAGGTCAAGCTTCAGTTTCAGTCTGCTTCAATAATGAATGTAGTGCATTTTTGAAATATGTTTTCTGAATGTTTGTTGCTAATTTTATATTTATTTGTATTCTCTTATTGGAGTATTCTATATTATCTGTTTTTTTAATTAGCATATTATGATGTTTACTCTATACCCATTATTCTTATATTCTGATTTATGTTTCATGTTTAAGCATTACTTCTCTTGTTATTCTTGTTTTAGATCATATAAACTTATTTATGTGCTCTGAGTTTGATATATGTTTGGGATGCTATGCTGGTTGGTTGGTGGTATATATTTTGGACTGATATATATTTGGTTATTCACTCATTCACTCTCTAATTGTTGTTGTTTGTCTTTTGGCTTTTCCAGGTTAGGAGTCGCCACAGCGGAACTCCGGTCCGCTAATGATTGGTAGTAGATTTTCACGAACGCCGAGGTGCCAGCTCGACGTCCAACCTTCAATGAAGGCACACCCATTTACGCATGTCTTTCAAATGTCCACCCAACCGCGGGGAGGACATGCAGACTCCACACAGAAGGCACTCCCCACACTCCAGCTGAGAATCGAACGGGAGAACCTCTTGCTGTGAGGCAACAATGCTACCGCTGCACCACTGCAGATATATATTCATTCACTCTCTAACAACTCATTTAATCCATTTCATGGTGTCAGGGAAGATGAAGCCTGTGCCTATACTTGGTGCAAAGCAAGAAAACTAACTTTGAACAGGGCATCAACCCATCATGTATGCACACAAGAACTTTCTCAGACAAAGCTCACACCTACAGGCAATTTGGAGCATTAGCAAATCATATACTTTGGGATGTGAGATAGAAACCAGAGCACCTGGCAAAAGCCCATGCAGAGATAGACTGTGCTTAATAAATATACTTTTTCACACTGAAGTAAATAAGATAGCCTGCATTGCTTTTTGGGGGATTTTTTTTTTGATTATATTAGATTGTATTTTTGTTTTATGGTTGCAGATGTTTTGGGGTGTTATACTGCTGAGTTATATTTTCTGGAATTTTTTAAGTTTTGTTTCATGATTCTTATTGTATCTTTCCCATTAAAAATCTACAAGTCTGACATGTTTTGCTTACATTTATTAGGATTATGTTACCAGCCTATACATACTTTTCACTATTTGAACTTTGTACTATATACTTATTGTTATTCGATCACCTATCCCCTTTGCGGGGTCCAAGGTGAGGAATAAAATGTATTTATACATACACACAAACACACGCACACACACACACACACACACACACACACACACACACACACACACACACACACACACACAGATATAGAGACAGAGATTTTATTGGAACACATTAATTGTGTGCTGCAACAATTTTTTGTAAATTTCATCGGTGGTTGCAGTGGTCAAATTATATTATAGATGAACTGCATTAGTTTGACTATAATATAATTTCTGGAGTTATTCTCTTTCTTTGTGGTTGTATGCAGATGGAGTTAGTATATTTAATTTCTGGGGATGTAGGGGTGGAGACCCCATGTTAGAGTTTGTGACAGGTGAAGCTCCCCCCTTAAGGATAGTTTCTGGTTCTTTTAGGTAATTAGAAACTAAACGTATTTTGTTCATTTGTGATCACCTTATTTAGTTGGTTGTGTTTCAATGGAAGACGACACATTTACAGTAGCAAGTGTAATACAATAGGGACAGTTTTGTTAATTTATGTGTAAGTTGATTTACAGTGAAAAAGTCAAATTAAAAGTTTGTTTTCAAATCAAAACAAAAACAAGCACAGTTCTGCTTAACATCCTTCTGGTTACCTCCATTTCAGCTTTGTGTTAATATCTCACTGTTTGCAGATCCACTACAGGAGTGCATGGTCAGTTACTAAACTGAAGCCATGCCCCAACAATCAATACTGCAGAAAAGTTAGCACCCACTTGATAGTGAGACATTCTCATTCGATGGTGGAGTATCTTTTGTCAGCCTTACTTAGCTTCTCACTTTATTAGCAGATTGGGTGCTACTTGCAACCTTGTCCCTGAGGCAGCACAGCTTCCAACCCTACTACAGATGCATTGATGTGTACAACAACGCATTTAGTAATGTCAGGAGCAACTTAGACTGGCTCTGAGTGCAAGATAATTTTCAGTTGGTTTAAAGCTCCATCATCTTTTATGATACACCTTATTGGGGTAGACACCTTACCTTTTGCAGGTCTATCAGAGGGCAGGCAATGGTGGCAAAAATAGGTATACGTTTTTCTATAGTAACCCGACAGTCCAATGAATGCTTGCCATTTGTTAATGAGTACAGGCCACTTTTTGGCAGTTTCTTTTTGTCTGTTTGGGGTTTCTGCATCCCTTGCACACATCTTCCATCCATGCCTATATCATTCCTGAGAGAAATGGAGCTTATGAGAGAAATGTAGCTTTCTTTATGCACAGAAATGAGAGGTTTTAGATATGTCCAACTCCTCAAACCTCATGTTAGAGGGGACACAGTATGCAAGGCATGCCACTAAGGTCTTTGTGTTTGTGCTGTTGTCCTGGTCTTCATTAGGTGTTGTTTCCACAGTGGGGTACTCCTTATGCTTTGTCACCTGAAATGGACAAAACTGGACAAGATGGCATCAACATTTTATTCCCATCTTTCAGCTGGCATCTTCAGAACCCAGAGCTTGCAGTCAAAGCCAGGTCAGCTGTAAAACAGTCACAGCAAATGCATCTGCACCATTAGTGGCAGCTGAGAAAACAGCACTTTAAATATGAATATATACATACACCACACACACGCACACACACACACACATATATATATATATATATTTTTTTTGTGGGGGTGGGTGTGTTGGATGTGGGTGTGTGTGTGTGTGTTTCTGTGTGCATATGTATTTACATATGGGAAAGCTTCCAATAGCTGTGGATCTAGAAGCTACAGCCTTAAATATGTGCTGTCCTCTAACACTTTATCATGCAAAACATTCCACATCAAGCGTTCCATAAATCAGTCCATTTTCTAAATCAAGCTGCTCCAGGAACTGCACATTTTAAGTTACCTAATATATGGGTTACCATTTTGACTGCAAAAAGGGTATAGAGCAGAAAGATTACAGTGCTTTCCAAAACCAGTTAAATTCGATATTTACCTTTTTTTGCACTTTGACAAAATGGTCTTGTAGCCCTAAAATATATCATTTGTGGAGTGACAGGTCGGGGTGCAAGCACAGTTAACCAGCAAAAGACCAGACAATGATCATTCTGCCCTTTAGATCTTTGGTGTGACCCTAAGCAGAATAATTTACAGTAGCCCCCACCTGAGGATAGAACACAATACAGCACAAAACTTGATAAGGGCATCAATACAGCATAAAACTGATAACAGCATTCAAGGTGTTCACAGTAGGGTATTGAATGAACAGAGACAGGAAATGAAATGCATTCAATCAAGCAAAAGAAGGAAAGGTATGTAACATTAGAGTTTTATTAGTGCAGCAAGAGAATGAAAAGGATGCTCTTCAAAGAACTCTCACTCCACAGTTCAAACAGATCATCAAAGAATTCCTATCCCCGAGTTCAAAGGACAATAACCAAAGAGAATGCATTGATGTTCTCGGGAAAAGAGATAAAACAAAGATTTATTCACACCACTGACACGTGAAATTATTTGTTTATTATAACTACAGCTTAAGAAGACTGTATTTTAAAATGTTCTTTACTGACATGGCAATTTGCATTTATAACATATTTAAAACAATGTAATTTCATATCAGAAGTCTAAATGAACATTTCATCTAGGAATTTAAGAATGACAGACATTTTTTATGCTGCACAAAAGAGTGACTCCACTGCAATTCTAAAAACAAGATACTCAAAATTAATTTATTACTGAACACTGAAGCAGTGAAATGTTTAGTTACAACTCTATTTATAAAACAAGGACGTCTTTCTTAAACATTACAAGCAACACTTTCGTCCATGCCTTTCATACATTTTAGCACTGGATACTGCAACCATGATAATGGAGTGCAATGTCACTGATTTATGCCCATGATGTTGAATTTGTTTATTTTTTTAACATCATTATTAAATCACAACTAAAACCATGACACAGGTACACGTGTATTAATATAAAAGAAAACAAACCACAGTGACATTTTTTCTTGCAGTATACACATTTCCTTTAATAACTACCATGCTCAGTTCCTTCCTTCCTGTAAACCTTACTCCTCCTCCTGAACTTTATTCTGTATGTATTGTTCACATAGACTCCATTTCTTTCTATGAAATGTGCTTGCTCTTTTTGCTATGGGTCTCACCTAAAGTTCTTTTGTCTCCTTTACAGTATTCAGCCCTGACAGATCTGCTACACATTCACAAATCAAACAGCACTAAAATTAACTGATCTAAGGATCTAAACCTCATCTGTGACATAAACAAAACATGTTAAAGGGATAGGTAAGTGTCTCAGAGATTACCCCTTCTCTGGAACTGACTCCCTATTCATATGAAGCAAAGCATTTCCCTATGCCTATTCAAACGTAGTTTGAATCAATGGATGGGAAAATCGCAACTTCACCCCTGATGTGTCACCGGTGGCCCTTATGGACAGGGGCAATTTGTAGATGCTGTAAGTCACAAGCATATACCATAGCTGTGATAGCCTGTGGGCACTGATAATTGGGAAATTTTGTGCATGAACAGTCTAAAAAAGGCTCAAGGGTCACTACCCTTGTAACCTCCTATGATCCTATAATCCTAATTGCAAGTGGTTTACATTTTGGGTTCCATTTTCCAGTAATTACTTTGCTGGCTGTCAGTTGCATTAAGCTTAGTAATGTCTTATTATGACTAGGAAATTCAGAGCCTGTATCCCAGCGCAAAAGAATTATTTTCTTAGTTACGACTTGTTTCCCCAATATTTCTGACAAAACACTCTGTAAGGAATTGTTAAAATCTGCCAGCTCATTACATTGCAAGAACACATTTGCCCACTTGCTTCTCTCTTTCCTATCACACTTGCAGCATTTGCCATCTATCACAGGGAAAAATCTCTGAAGTCTGCTTGGGGTATAAAAATATCCACAGAAACAGTTCTAAGCAAAACACCTTTAACCTTCTGGATTTTGTTGCATACTTAGGAGCCATACAAATGTCTTTCCATTGTTCCTTAGTAAATTCCCTTTCCAGTCTCTCTTCCCAATCTGTCCTAATATCCCCTGATTGATTCTTATGGTTATCATGCAATTTTATATGCTTTACCAATTATTCCTTTTTTAACAACTGCTTCTGTTCTAAACTTGATTAAAAACTCTATCAGTCCCTGGTATGAAAGGAATTTTTTAACCTGCAGTCCAAACGTCTGCTTGGCCTCATCCTACTCTATTAACTTGGTTCCTTAGTTAATTTTTTCCAGTAAATTCTAATTCCCTCTTTATATCCTTACTTGCAGTATTGGTAAAGCCTTTCGCCATTCCAATGTTGGCTTTGTTCTTTGAATACATCGTTTATTTTGCTTTTTTCAAGGCAGTATATGCACCTATCCATGTGTAACATTGGTAAAGGTAATACCTAGTCTAATTTAAATATGAGTTGCTATGTCTATAGAAGGATGTCTGTTTTTAAATTACATGCTGTACTAGGTATAATATGAACTAGTAGATAATATGGTAGACACCACATTTAGATGTCAATGAAATCAGTGATCCCCTCCCCATAAAATTTGCCAACATTTTCTTGTGGTAAAAAGTTGCTTTTTATCAAACTTCCAACCCAGACTAGAATCCTCTGAGGCCTTACTGCTCTCAGCACCTCTGACCACTATGAAAGCTTAGAATGGGACCTTTCTTAATTACATCCCTCATCTGGAACTAAAGAAATCAGAGGTGCCACCCACAAGCTGTATTTCAAAAATTACCTCCAAATACATATACTAACCAGTAAGACATAAGGAACTGCAAACCACCCTGAACTATGGATAAACTGGGTTATCCAACACAGTCTGCAATATACCAGCCATGTCAAGCCTTTGTTATAATTATATAATTTTTTTTTCATCTGAAATTGATATCTATGTACAAATAATTATGTTGTAAATAGTCTTAAGATAAATATTGTGTAACACTATTAATGTAAGGGATACAGGGGCATGGTTTGTAATTTTGGTGTCAACCAAAAGAGATGCTTGCTACACCTCTTCTGCCAGTTCATATACCTGATTAGTTAATGAAGATTAGATTTGTATCATACATGTTTTTAGGATAAATTTGAGACTGCACTGGGTGGTACCAGCTAGCATGGTCCACTTGCAAGAGATGGAAACCTGCACACTTTCCTTTCATGGTGGATATACAGGCACGTATGTTAACAGAAAAAATATCAGCAAGATGAAACACACACACTTTTCAATCTATCCTATGCCTTCCTAAATGCATCTGTTTATCTGCTCTGGCATGTATTTGATTTTATCCATGAAAATGTGACAGCTCTCAACAAGATTGTGCTCCTTTTTGTAGATCCTACCTCTCCTCCATCTCTTACCTTGCTTCTTCCATGATACATGGGTTTCCATCAACACGGCTTTCAAAGAAATGGGACTTAGTGAAGAGATTTAGTTAAATAATATTCAAGTTTAAAAAACAGGCATGCTTTTAATGAGATCACAGTCCAAGGTTGGGTAATCTCAGAGTTAATATATTTACATTTGCAGGGGTTTGGGGTGCATACAGGGCTTGCCCCACTACAAAATGCTTGCTTTTTGTTTATTGTTACAGGTAATATTATCAATAGCTGACTTTTCTGTTTTGTGCAATTACCATTCAACTTCATGTACATCAATGATTTGCCACAAACTATTCCTCCAGCGAGTACAGTCTTATTATTCAGTCTCTCCTTGTACATCCATCATTCATAAGTTGTTACTGCTTACATGTAGCACCCTGCACTTCTCCCAGTAAGTTTCTGTTACCACTACATAGTCTAGGCCTATAGTTTTTTAGACACTTCATTTGATCCAAATTCAGTGTCTTTTACAGTGAGGTTAATCTAATTTTCTATATTCAGATACACAAATGCCCCCAACAATACATGACCTGGAAAAGATCCCTGAAGTACACCACTACTCACTACCATCTTGGTTGACAATTCCCCACAGACAGATTACATCCTTTCTTTTGCCCATTAAATCATTATTTTACCTTTGTCTGCAATTTTCAACTTGCTTCTTAGCCTCTTATGTGGGATAATGTGAAAAGCTTTACTGAAATCAAGGTAAATGATACATACTGTATTTTGCCTTTCCATCCCCTCACAGTTAGTTATGCAATTCACAAGGTTCATCTGGTGAACTCTCTTAGCCATGAACCCCACGCTGGCTGCAGCACTTTAGTTTGTCTACCTAGAACTTTACCTTGCATCTCCTGACTATGTTCTCCATAACTGTTACACTAATGAGGCCACATTGATTAGTTAGGGGTTCCCTGGTTTGTTTTTCTCCTGTGCCCTGTAACCGACACCACCATGATACATTTCCAATTCTCTGGAAGTACCCTCCCCTGACATGGACCCATTTAACTGTTTATTAATAGGGTCCACCAGTATCCCAGCTAGTTTTATAAGAACAGTTGGACACAGCCTGTCTGTCTAACAGTGTTCTGTCCTCTCTTAGACCTCTGTGCACTCTCTTCCATCCTCCCCTATTATTTCATTTGTCCAGCAACTTCCTGGTAATCCAGTCTTCCTTCCCCATTATGATAATCCACTGAAAAATATACAACATTCTCATAGGTATGAGCCTGTATAAGCCTAGCCATGTTAATCCCAGGTTGCCCCATTTGTCCTTGGTTAGATGAACATACTTTGCAGATCAACACCGACCACCCCTGTCCATGAGGGACATGGGTGTCACCCCCAGGGTGAATCTGTGAACACTCATCCATTTGTCCAAGTTGCACTTGAATAGGGTCATTGAGAAGCTCTGCTTCACATGAATTGAATGTTTATTCCAGGGCAGCAGCAATCTCTGGGAGATGTACTTCTCTCCCCAGCATGTTCTGTTGATGTCACTGACAAGGCTGAGATCCCTAGAGCGAGTGACTCTAGTGCCATCAGATTTGCGGATGTGCACCATTTCCATCAGGTCGGGGTCAGAGACTGACCTGTAGACCAGGCACATGTCACCTCTCAGTAGCCTATATGATACAGAGTACAGTGACAAGGCTTTCATTCTAGCCACACAGGTCACAGTTTGGAGGCCCTGTATCTTCTTAGTGAGAAAGCTCTGTGGTCTCTCCAGTTGCTGCAGGTGTCTGGTGAGTTACATGCAGAAGGGAGCATTGTACTCTATTGATGGTCTGATTAGGGTCAAGTAAAGTGGGGTTATAACATCCTTAGACCTGGATGCAATGCCTTTACTTATGAGATGCACAATGCAGAGGGCTTTCTTTACCACCTTGTAAATGTGGTGGTCAAAGTTCAGACTGCTGTCGACCTGTGTTCCCAAATCTTGCATTACTGGGTTTGAACTTAGACGGGTGCTGTCAATATTGTAATTATTGGGGAATTCCACTTTGTCAAATGGAAAAATAGTGCACTTTTCTTGTATTTAGTTTTAGACCATGACTTTGGCAGCAGTCATTTGGTTGTGTTAGCCCCTCCTGTAATATCTTAACATTGTTGGGGGACTCAATGATTGCGCCTAATTTACAATCATAAGCAAACTTAGTAAGTTACATTAGCCTAGATGTCTGAGAAATAGATGGCAAATAGTAAAGGGCCCGGTACAAATCCTTGCAGTACTCCACTGGTGACGGGTCTACTGGTAGAGGTGGAGTCACCAAGAATGTGTCCTGTTGGTGTGCCAATTAGTTACCCATCTAGTAATGTAAGGGTTAACACTTAGCTGGGAGAGTTTTTCAATGACACCCGAGTAGGGGATTGTGTCAAAGGCTTTGGCTAGGTCCAGATAGGCAGTATGCACTGTCTTACCTTCATCCAGGGCTTTGGTGACTTTCTCAAAGAAGTCAACTAGGTTCAATAAGCACGCTCTACCCTTAACAAAGCCAAACTGGGATGGGTCTTTAGTTTGAAGGTTGCCTATGTCTGCGTTGATAAGCTCCATGATGATCCTTTCCATGGGCTTGCAGATGAAGCTAGTTAGACTTATTGGTCTATAGTTCCCAGGGTCAGTTGATGGCCCCCCTTTCCCCCCTTTATGCAGGGGGATTACTGTTGCTGTTCTCCAGTCTGGTGGTACAAAGACAGTTCTCAGGCTATGGTTAAAGAGAATGGTAAGTGGGTCAGCTAGGTCCTGGTATAGATTGCTTAGTAAGCAACCTGGGATGTTATCTGGTCCCATTGAGGCCGTATTTTTGGCCTTGGAGAGCACAGATATGACTTGATCTCTACAGATACCAAGTAAAGAACTGATGTCAGGTAGCTTTGGGGTATGGCTGGTGGGGATAGGGGGTGAAGAAGAAATCTGTCACCTAGCAGGTTGGCAATTTCCTCTAGTATAGTGCAAGTGGTAACATCTACTACCAATTTGGCACATAGCTGCCCACTCCCTTTTCGATTTTGGACATAGTTAAAGAATGCATTATGATTGTCCTTGGCTAGGGATGCTATTTTAGCTTCATAATTACCTTTAGAGGATTTTACAAGACTTTTGATTTGCTTGTTCAATCTGTGCAGGGAATTCTTCCTCTGCAGAGGCAGTTGCCTCTTGTTCTTGTACATCAGTTTCTTCCTTTTATTAGAAAATCTGTTTACACTAGATGTCCAGCAAGGTGTTTGTTTTTTTGGGAGGGCCTGATTTTAATCCAGTCAGGTACAGCCAAGTCTATACAGTTGCTATGATGATTATACAGGGTATTTGTGTACATCTCTGCATAGGAGTCATTATTGCCTGTGATTGCAGGGGGGTGTAAAACTTTTTATACCATCCCTTAGTAGGCTGTAGTTTGCTTTGGAGAAGTTCCTTAGCTTTTTTGCTCCTTTGGAGGTGTGGGGTCCAACAGTTACTTCAAATCAGACTGATTTATGGTCCGACCTTACCAGGGAGGGCATCACACAGGGGGCAGTGCAGTGACCACCCTTGCTGATGAGTACTATGTCAAGGACATTAGAGACCCTTGTGGGGGTGCAGACTATCTGTTCCAGAACATTTGCATTGACAAAGTCCAGGAACCTCGGGGCAAGCATGTTTGAGCTTGTGTATGTCACCCAGTCAATGCAGGGATAGCTGAAATCTCCCATGACTAAGGTGTTGGGCTGAATGGCGAGTGACTCCAGTAAGTCCTGGTAGACATTGTGCTTATCTTGGTTCATGGAGGAGGACCTATAGCTAACAATGATGTGGTATGGTGTTTTGTCTATAATTAATTGGGCATGGAGTAGTTTGTGAGAGTTGTACTGTCTGACCAATCTTGAGGTGTACTTGGCCTTAGTGAAGATGGATACACCTCCACCTTTGGTTCTTTCATGCTCATTCTGAGGTCAGAATGTGTGGAAGGCATTGTAGCCTTGCACAGCTGGGGTGCTCTCGGTGGCCCTGAACCATGTTTAAGTGGCTGCACAGACATCAGCATCTTCCATGGTGTGGAGCACTTCCAGGGAGTGCAGTTTTATGTTTAGACTCCTAGCATTAAGCAGCAGAAACTTGAGTTTATCTCGAGTGGATTTTGCTATGTCAGAAATTTTGTTATTTTGACATTGCCTAAAATAGGCACTACAGGGGAGGAAAGCCCTTTAGCCAGTATCTGAAAGCCTAGGTGAGACAGGTGCAGACCATTTCTGGCAAAGCAGTCTTCCTAGGATGACAAATACTGGATCACCCTGGAATGACACCAGAAGCTAAGCCAATTGTTGAAATCAATCCTTTTTTGTTTATATTGTGGTATCATCCTAGGTGAAGGTAGAGTGTTGCTTAGGGCTCAGGTCATACTTGCCTGGGGCACAATCTGAGAGTTCAGTCATGTCTTTCTTCATATAGTCCAAGGAGAATCATCTCAAGTCATTCACCCCAACATGGACTATAACAGAGTCATAACATTACTTGTTGAGTGACCTGAGTGCATGTATGATCTGACAGATCCTGGCACCTGATAGGCAGCTAACTATGACTTTATCCTTGTCCAGCTTGGTGAGGGGGACAGCTGTGTGTCTCACTATGGAGTCTCCTATGACAAAGAAATTAGATTTTGACGTGTTGTGCCTTAGAGGCTTATTTGGTGAGACACTGATATGTGTGTTATGTGCAGTGGTTTCTATGCATGTAGAGATGTGTAGAGATAATTTGAGCTTGGGAGGTCTCGGATCTTTTGGTAGGCTTTTAGTGAGTACCTCCTCGTATGTGGGTTTATATGTTGTGTCCTGAACTTATGTGACAGGTGAAATGTATGAGCTGGCAACCTGTTCGATGTCTTGTTTTTTGTTTGTTTCAGGACTAAGTGGTTGTCATTTACATGAGGCAATTACAGCATTGCTTCAGGATGCCCAAGTCAATTGTGCTGGCTGGAGGAATGGTGGAAAAGTAACCATCCATAATGGCAGATTTATACCATAGTACTGTTGGAACTGGGTAAGTTACATCAGTTTATGATGTAGGAATAACAGAGGGGCTTATTTTGTTGAGGGATTACAGTGAAGAGCTGTGGTGATGCTGCTCAGTGTGCAGTTGAGTTGCCTGCAGAACAATAGGGGACTTGGGAGGGTCCTACTGACAGATGTCTGGGAAGAATTTAAGTTTCCAGACATTTACATCTATACAGAGCGGCACTAACCACCGCTGTGTGATGTGCAGCTATGAGCAAATGTGAGGCTTAAATACAGGCAAAATTCAACAGTTTTAAGACAAACTACCAATGGGAAAAGCCCAAATTGAGCCTTTCTCCAGCAATCCCCAACTCAGATGGAACCTGAGCTATACACTTCTGCCACAAAGGTGCAGGAAGGCCCTCTTAATGTAAGATGGCTGGTTTAGAGCACAGTGATACCAAACAGTCTACGATTCAGCATGTCTGAATCTAGCCAATGCTATATAAGGCAGTAGTACAAAATTTGAAAGTGCAGGAAAAAATGTAGACACAATCAGCAAAAATGAAGCAGCAATTCAAATAAATATGTGTAAGTCTCAAAAGAATATTAATACAACATTTGCAGATGTGGTTGCAATGGGTCTGTTCTGTTGAGTGTGATGTGACTGAGATGTTGCCATCCTGTTGAGGTTCCCACAACTCTGGTATTTTTCTGTTTCTTAAAGTTATGGTAACCTCAAAATTGACTATAACACTTCTGGGAGAGGAAGTGCAACAATTCAGTTAATGTCATCATCTTTCATTCAGTCTCCCCTGGACCAATGGGTGGGAAATCATAAATTCACTCCCGGGGTGGCGTCCATGTCCCTTATGGACAAAGGCAGTCTGTACAAAATTGTCAAAACCACGCTGTCTGACCCTTGTTATCTTTCCCCTAGGGATAGAACCTTAGGAAAAATCTGGGTAACACTGATTAGGCTTGAAAGGCCTCTTGAGCCATTAGTCTAGTAATCTACTATGCTCCTATGAATGAACTCCTCCTCTCCATACACTGCGGGTGTATCCCCTGCAAATAAAATGTACTTTGTAGACCAATGATCATTGCTCTGATGCTCCTTCACATCTGTTTTGTCTTCATTTTATATACTGTATTGATATGCTGGATAAATACATATTCAATACTGAGCAACCAGAAAGGAGAGAAGAGGAAATCTGGAAATGGAATCACCAAATTCACTATTAAAAACATTCAGAACTCTAACTCTATAGCTATCCCTTACTTCATGTAAACACAATTACTGTGAGATTTTTATTGTGGGAGAAAGTTTGGAAAGAGAAAACAAATGTCAGAAGAGAGTGGCAACTGATAGGACGAGGAACAGGAAAGTGATGCTTAAGGAGATAGTAGACCTACAGAAAAGAAGAAACGAAAGGATGGAACATGTTTCTAATAAAGGAAAGGAAAGGAAATTAAGCAAATAATGCAAAGATGGAAAGATGAATAGATTAGAGCAAAAGGAGTTGCAGTAGAGCAGCTCTTTTTTAACAAGACCCCTACGGCAAATAAAGCTTTAGAATTCTGATTAAGACAACAAGAGGCAGAAAGAATGATTTACAAAATATCTAAAAATGAGGGAAAAGCAATAGCAGTGCAGCTAGGAGAATCCTGGAAGACTTTGAGGGTTATTATAGAGAACTATATAAAGAGGATTTTATAGAAAGAAGTGGTAGTGATGGAGGAGGAAGAGAGGAGACTGAAAGAGAGATGATGACATTAACTGAGGAGAAGAATGAAGGGACAGTCAAACCTATATGGGAAGAAGAAGTGAAGAGAGCATGGCTTAAGATAACATTAAATTACTGGGAATTGAAGGGATCCCAATTCAGGCAAAAGGAAAAGATAATTAAAATGTGGGTACATTTATATAATGAAGTGGTGAGGGGTGAAAAGCTGCCGAGCTCTTGGGAAGTGATGATAACTGTAGTCATACATAAGGAAGGAAAGGATCCTTTGCTTCCTGCCTCCTATTGACCCACACCCACAACTATTTTGAATCATGATTAGAACTGCTTTATGCAAATATTGGCAAACAGAATGGGACCACTATTGCACAGGATGATCCACAATAATCAGACAGGATTTGTGGGGGGCAAGAGAGTGACAGATAGTCTGATCAAGGTTGCAATGGTAATGAAAGAAGCAGCTAAGGTGGGTCAGGGGTTAACGTTAGTCTCTCTGGATACAGAAAAGACATTCGGTTAACTAGATATTTGTGTTGTTTGTTGAAAGGACAGGAACTTTTCAGAAGAATGACTTAAGATGATGGCGAATATATACAAAGGCGATACAGCTAGGACTGAGGTTAGGCAAGGCTATCAAGAACTGCAAACATTTAGTATTTAGTGGTGCATAAGGAAAGGGTGCCCAATTGTGCAATTGCTTTTTTCCCTTTAAACAGAAACTTTAGCAGAGGCTATCAGAAATTTCCAAAATTAGAGACCTCCCTTAGAGGAATAGACAGAAGTAACATTATAAGCAGATGATATTTAGAAGTTATGTACTTATCATAACTTGGCAACTGTGTTTGCCCATTTTCATTCTTCCTCACTAATGGGTTTCGGATCTGACTCAGCCACATCTACAAGACTTGGATCCGAATCTCAAGTTCCTCTCTCTACCCATAATGCCCTATTCCATCTCCTACTCCTCAGATTGAGTTTTCTGGTTTACCCCTACTGTCATATGGAGACAGAACAGGCACAAGGAAAGACTGAGGCTCAAGCCAGAAAAATGATTCCCATATCACCCAAAGATCCTTCTAGGAGCAATGGGGGCAGGACTGGGGGATGGTTGGGAGAGAAGGTGAGGAAGAATGAAAATGGACAACACAAATGACAAGTTATGGTAAGTACACATCTTCTAAATCTGATGTTGTCCTTTTCATTCTTCCTCACTGATGGGTCAAAGCCCCAGCTACGTAACTCTCAGGAGACCCTCAAGAAAGGACAAGCTGGAGCACTGTCGAACTAAAGGAAGCTGAGCTTCTGAAAACAATGTCTAACTTATAATGTGTAACAAAGGTGTGAGTTTTTAGACCAAATGGCTGCAGCGCAGATGTTGTCAGTAGAGGTTCTTGAGGAAAAGGCATACAAAGTAGCCATAGATCTAGTGGAATGAGCCCTTGGAGGACGAGGCAACTCCAAACTTTTTTGAGAATAAATAAGTGAAATACAATCAATCAGTGATCCATTTGGTTAGAGTAATTTTGGAAACTGCTTGATCCAAGTGGTTAGGGGAACAAACAGGTGATCAGATTTCTTGTACTGTTTCATTCTGTGAAGATAAAAACGTAATGGTCTGTGAACATCAAGCAGGTGCATTTGCCTTTATTAGTAAAAATTGGAAAGAAAACTGGCAATTGAATGGATTGTTAATGTTAGTCTCAGTACTTACGTTTAGCAGAAATGAAGGGTTGTTTCGAACAAACACTCTATCCTAATGGAAAATGATGCAAGGAGGCCTGGCCGATAAGGCCTGGAGCTCAGAAATTTGTTTGCTGAAGTGATAGCTACTAAAAATATTTTCTACCAAGAAAGAAACTTCATATCACATTTGTTTGCTAGTTCAAAGAATTTTTGAGTTAACCCTTGAATGATCACAAAAAAATCCCAAGGAGGAGAGGGATCTTTTATTGGAGATCTAATGAGGAAAACTCCCTTCATGAAAGCTTTACACAATCTGGAAAGTACCAGAGATAATGATTTATTTCCCGCATGGAAGTTCGACATAGCTGCCAAATAAAGTTTAATAGTAGGAAAAACTAGCCCGTTCCTTAAAAAGAGTAGTGAGAAATAGGAGAATATCCAAAGTAGGGACTGAAAAGGGATCAATATTCTGACTGGTAGCCCAACTAAAAAATCTTTTCCATTTGCTTCTGTAAACTTTCTTGGTGGATGCTTTCTGAGAGGCTATGATAATGTCACAGACTGGGGAAGTGAGCCTGGACTGTCTGACTATCACTGGAACTGGAGAAACCAGGTCCCTATTAATTATTCATACTTTTCAAAGTTCAAATGTCATACGGTTGACACCATATGATCGAACTTTGAAAAGTTTGAAGATTAAAAGCAATGGCTCCGTATGGCACAGAATGGAAAATGTCCATTTTCTGCACTGAAGTGCGATCTCGGAGTTGATATATTTAAGTGGAGGGGATGGGGGGGTGCAGGGGGGCTTGCCGAACATATGAGCTTCATAGTTTTGAAACTTCAAATATATAATACAGACCCAGAGAAACCATGCAGTCAGTTTGAGGGTGTGGAGACTAGGATGATGAATCCCAGATGGATAAGATAAGAGATCCTGAGTGGGTTCCAGTATCCATGGAGGATATTTCAAATGAGACCAGAGGAAGGGGAACCAAACATGTCAAGGCCAGAAAGGGGCAATGAGGATGAATAAGCTCTTCAGCCTTCTTGCTTTCTATAGGAACTTCAGAATCAGAGGAGAAATGGGGATAGGAGTAGAGGGGACCCAGAGCCCATGGCTGAAGATCATATTCACTACTGTCTGATTGGGGGACCACTCATGAGAAATTAGAACAGACCTGCTGAGTCTGTCTCCCAGCACGCTGGTTTTCTCAGGTATGTGTGTTGCAATAAGAAAGTAGTCTGAAGAGATAGTCCATTTCCAGACCCTCGTGGCCTCTCTGCACAATGGGTATGAATGGGTTCCTCTTTGTTTGTTGATGTACCAGACTAGTGATATGTTGTCTGTAGGGATTGCAATAGTTCCTAAAGGAAGAACACCTTGAAAGGCTTGGAACATTAGGAAGACTGCTCTCATCTCTTAGACATTGATATGCAACTTGGTCTCCAAGGGGGACCACATACCTTGCACCATCTTTCCCATGAAATGCCCCCCCCCCCGGTTGGAAAGCATCCCTGGTCACTGTGGCTACTGGGGGAGGAAGAGAGAATGGTCTGCCCAGAAAGAGGTTGTCTGACTGGATCTACCAGTGAACATGACATTTGTAAATTGCAGTGAGTTTTATGGGAAATGATAGAGGCTGGTGAAGAATGGACTAAAGAACAGCCAGTGCCCACTGAAGGATTCACATAAAGAATCTTACCAGAGGAACTAGAAGAATGGCAGATGACATTGATCCAAGAGCTTGTAACAATAGTTTTGCTGGAGGGGCCGGATGATACAGCATGGCCATCACTTTACTTCGCAATAATGTGATGCGATGAAGAGGTAATGACATCACATGAGTTGTAGTATCCAGGTGAGTTCCTATAAATGCTAGAGTCTGTACAGGAGCCAGCTGTGATTTGACAAGGTTGACTGTAATGCCTAGAATTGGAGATCTGAAGCAAGTAATCCCTGGCTTGTAGAAGTTGATGCCTAGTTGGGGCAGTGGGAAGCCAATTGCTGAGATAGGGAAACACCTGGAATCCATTGAGCTTCAAGTGAGCTACCACAACTGCCATATATTTGGTGAACACCCTGTGTGCTGTGCCGAGTCCAAAGGGCACTGCTCTGAACTGGTAATGACTGGCTCTCAGCCAAAAGTGCAGGTGTCTCCTGGAGCACCTATCTATTTTGATATGATAGTATGCATCCTGAAGATCTATACAGCACATCCAATCATCCTTTCACAGAAGAGGCAGGATGGACTGAACCTTACCCATTTGGAACTTTGACTTCTTTACATATTGATTAAGATTGCTTAGATCCAGAATTGGTCTCAGGTCCCCTGTGTTCTTTGGCACTAAAAAGAAGAGGGAGTAAGTTGCCTTAAAGGGTTCCACGCAGTTGCATATCCTCATCCAGGCATGTCTCTTAATGGCTATGCCTGCACCAGATGCTTGTGAGGCACCCTCCACTGAATGGGAGATCAGCCTCATTGATGAATTGGCAATGGATGAAGGAGTAACCAGTTTGAGGAGAAACCTTCTTCAGATCCTCTGCAGATATGGACTCAGAGAGCATGAAAGCGCCTTGATCAAATCTCTCTGTAGATGAGTAAAATGTGCCAGGAATTTAACAACCTCAGTGCAACTGTGGCTAAGGCATATATGCACTTTCCAAATCTGTCCATCACTTTGGACTCCCTGTTCGGTGGATGGATAAAGGAGCTTTGTTCCACTAGCTCCTTCTTAGTGGCTGCTAACACAACTATGGCATCAACTGCAATTCCCTCGTTCCAGTGAAGTCTGTCTGAAGGGGGAACCAAAAGCTTATCCAGGTGCTTGGGGATGGGTTTGACAGTGTCCAGTTCCTTCCAAGCCCAACAGGAAACCAGGTCAATAAGTGAATTCGCCGGGGGGGGGGGGTCACCCAAGACATAGATGGGCCAGTCCCGAAAGCTTCCAGCAACATCAGCTCCTCAGGAGGAGGAGTTTGGGAAGACCAGCCACCTTTCTGTTTGAGGATTTCCAAAAAGTCTCCAAAGGAGACCTCAACAGGTGTTGATCAGGGAGATCCTTCTCCCTCATCAAAATCGGTGTCTTCTGTGACCGACTCCAAAAGGGAGTCTATGTGCCACCTCTTACATGTTCTCTTCCAAGGAATATCTTCTGTGGGGTGCTTGGGAGAGGTGTTGGAAGAATGGGGGAATCCCTTTGGGGAACATGTGTAGAGGCTTCCTTGAGTTGGCTCATGAGCAGAGATTATGGGCTCAGAGCACGGACCCAATGATGAGTGAGGGATAGGATCTGAGACTAGACAGGAAGGTTCTCTCTGCAAAGAGAAAGCCCTTTCTACTACCTGGAAAGTTGATGGATGCAGGGAAATCTCTCGCCCCCTTCCACAGAGCAGAAGCAGCTGCTGGGGCCAACCCTGGATCCGAGCCCCCCCCCAGAGAGAATTGTACCCAAGCTGTCCAGGGCCAAGGCACTGAGGGAAAGGGAAGGATCCAACAACGTATGACCTGAACCAAACCCCTTGGACCCGGCACTGACCACTCTGATCCTAGATCTGCCCTGGTCCAAATAAACTGGAGCATGACTGGTCAGGGATACTGTCACAGTCGAGGAATCTGAACACTGAACCTCTAGGAGATCTTGGATCCTGGGACTCTGAAACCACAGGTTAGATCAGAAAAGGAGATAGTAACTGTTGGCAGGTGTGCTCATGGATCAGGAAGTAGTCGGAGCTGGCAGGACCCCTATCTGAATCTGAGCCGTAAGAAATCTCCAGATCATCCTGTCCATATCTGCCTCTGTCAAGCTCCTAGAAGATCTGGATGATGCTACAGAAGCTGGCCTGGACTGCTTCCTTGGGGTTTGAAATAACTGAGTAGGAAGAGCCGGAGAAACTGGCTTCAAAGCAAATTCCAGTGATCGGCTCCTAGCTGTCTTACCAAGGGTCTGGGATCCGAGTAGGAAGTGGGTACGGGAGAGCTGGTGATGGTTGTCATGCCTGTCACATCTGATAAGGCCTGTGGATCTGAGGCAGGCTACTGTCTTTGGATGTGAAGAGGTCTGATCTGAAGTCTTATGTTTTTTCAGGAGGCTCTGGTGAGTTCCTCAGAAACTTCTGAAGGGCTTGTTTCTTGGATTCTGAGGAGCCTTGATGAGATTTAGAGAAGGTCTGTACCCCAGGAGAAGAAAAAGAGGCAGGAATTAAGCCTTTAATTATTAATTTATTGTGCCAGTCAGAAAGGGCACTGAGGTTAAATTAGGCATAAATCTCACAAGCTAACTTAAGATATTCTGGCCCCAGGCTATAAACACACTTCTTGTGAGTATCAGAATTGGGGATCTTATGCTCACAAGAAGTGCATTTCTTAAAACCGGGCTTCTCAGACACATTCACAATCTTATTACAGAACTGTAGACCACACCTACAATAGCTATACTAAAATTAGGTCTAATCTTACCAGAAACAGCACACTCTACAACACCCAACACTTAACCAGCTATAAAAAGAAAAAGGTTACAACCAAGGAGTCAGAGGTTAACCCTGAATCAGTAGCTCAAGAACCAGCACAGTGAACCAGTGAATGAAGTCGAACACTAATCTAAAGTATCTACCTATAAACCCACAGAAGCTTAGAAGCTTTTTTTCTTTTTTTTTTTTTTACAAACACACAAGTGTTATAGAAATAAGAAGGGCACCAAAATGGCATGAAGGAGAAAGGACAGTTAATAAAGAAACACCCAATGCCAATGAACTACTAGAAATTAGAGGGGGGAGGAGGAGAGAACAGTAACTAATATTTACTCTAAGATACCTACATTTTTGAGAAATATAAACAAAAAAGGCACATTCTCATGCTCAAGATTTGATCACTATCTTGTTCAAATGGCAGTAAACATGATCTAAGGAGCTGGGAATGGAATAGGGCATTATGGATAGAGGGAGGAGCTCGAGATTAGGATCCAAGTCTTGTAGATGTGTCCAAGTCAAGGCCAATAAATCCATTAGTGAGGAAGAATGAAAAGGACATCAGATACTGTTTTTTATATGTCACTCGGGAGGGCTTGGAGGAGTTGAGGAGGCTACTGGAGGATTTTGGCAAAAAGTCAGGATGTAAAATAAATCAATCAAAATCACAAGCTATTCTGTTAAACAGTAATACAATGAAAGAAGATACTCTTTAGAAAGATGAAATGTGATACGTGGGGATCCGGGTTAAAGGGAATGCAGGATACTATGAGAGACACCTATAACAAGATATATGAAAAAAATGAAAGGGGAACTGCAGAAGTAGAAGGGAACTGGGATGGAGATGGATCAAAGGATTCAGATTTTAAAAATGGCTATACTCCCTCAGTATTTGTATCCAGGGATGTTGATTTTGCAAATATTCCAGATTTTCAGTTGCTGAAGAAAAAGAAACAAGGGTAGAAGGAGTTCATTTGGGAAGGGAATAAACAGAGTGGCATGGCAAGTCTTGACAGCACAGAGAGGACTGGGAGCTCCACATTTGGAAATGGAATTACAGTGGCCTGCGGATCTACTTCTACTTACCAAAATCCCACTTCGTCAAACTTGGCCACCATGGTGAACTTTGCCCTTTTCCCAACTATAGTGCGATCTCAAAGTTGATATGGGTGGGTTTGATTTTCTTCTGTTTGTTGTTGAAGTGTTGCTGGACAAGTGGTTTGTTTCCCAGAGTTATTTTACGGTGATCTGGGTGTTCATGAAACTAGATCTTCAGCAACTTCATCTCGTCATTATGAAGTTCAACGAAGTGGCATTTTGGTAAGTAGTAGATTCTGGCCTGCACAGTAGCAAATGTAATGCAGTTGGTAGATGTGGATTATATAGAAAGATGTGATTAAAGACAAGGAAGTAGAGAGGATTTTCTGGTAATGTTATAGAAAGCCCCACAAATGAACTTACAAATACAGGGGCTAAGACAGATGCTTCATGCATTTAACCCTCAATGAAAATGGGGGGGAGTGAAGGGTATGGAAGGAGAGATTAATCCCAATTGGTGGTAAGGAAGGAGAGGAAGTAAGAGAACTTCTAACATGGCAATGGAAAAAAAGAACAGGAAGTGAGATATTGGGCCCAATTATGAAATGGGGACAGGTATAAAATGTGCAGGTGAGAGAGGGGAAAAACAAAATTAGGAAACAGGAATGGCAAAAGGAAAATGTTGAAGGGGAAAGGACATGGGCTAGGTGAACACATAGAAGTAAAACCAGAGAACAATGTTTAAGAAAATTGGATGAATGGAAGATTGGGAGAAGAGTGAGTCCTCTGGAGAAGGAGATAGATGAGTGTTTCCATAAATAATTACAATACTTGTTCTGTAATTCTGTCTTTATTTTTTTTTTCCTTTTCTTTTTGCTGGATTACTGAGATTGAGGACTGGCTGTTCAAACACATGAGAACTTGAAATGCAGCCGCATGTGCACTAATTTTGGAGTTAACTCTTAATGGAAATGTCTTTCACAGGTTGTTGGACATGTAATCGTTGAGTTAGATTAAATAGAATCCTACATACGTGACGTATCTTCCTGCCTGATTTCTTTGGGGAGCTGGTTCCAGACAGCAGATACAAGCATTGCAAATGCCTCTTCTCCCATAGCAATCTTAAATCTGGGTCTAAGTAGGGAAAGGGTATACTCATTTTATGTCCCTTAGTGCTTATCTGTGATGCATGATTTGCAACTACAATGAAAAGTTCACTGACCAGCAAGTAATGCAAATCTGCAGATTTTGTTAACTTTCATTTGTATTTTGTGTGACTTTGTGCTTGAATGTAAAGTTACTAATGGAAGACCATAATCAGTTTTAGGAATTAATATGTTCCTTGCTATATCTTGTTAGAAGGGTGATATAAGCAAGTGGGATATTTTATAGCACAATTTTACCTCTGAGAGTGCTTTGATTATAATAATTTGTGCGTGTTTTGAGGATAGTGTAAGATCAAGGATGATGCCAAGGTTTATTTGTTCAGTCCTGACTGAAAGGTTGCTTCCATTTGTGTCTGTGGTAACAATACTTGTATCTTTGGGAATCTTTTGAAGTGTTCTAAAACATTATGATGCTAGATGGCAAAGATGTTGATAAGCAGCCTGTTCCTTTGTGCCCAGCTGGAAATCTTACTGAAACTGTCCTGTAGTTTCAGCTGGAGCTTTGGAAGTTTATTGTTGATTTCAACCACTAAGAAGTCATCCGCATATATTATAATATACAGTCTGGGGAAGCCACTGATTAGATCACTGATGAAAACTGAGAAAAGCAATATACCCAGAAGTGAACCTTGGGGAATTTCTGTGTTGAAGGAGCTTTGTTTTAAGAAAAGTGTTCTTCAAGCAGACCTGGAATAATCAGTCCTGAAGGCAACTTTGGAACCATAATATCTTTCAAGTACCAAAGTTAAGCCTGCTTAGCTTATGAAAAACATGAGGTTATGGTTGGCTGTTTTGAATGCTCTTCTCATGTCTATGAATAGTACACTTGTTAACTTACATTCATCCATATTACCGAAGATTTGGTTGGTGAATCTGTATGACAGTCATACTACTAAAGCAGATGTGGAAGCAGCCAGTGGGTAGGAGTGTCATAGTTTGTTATAATGGGTAACAGCCTGCAGAAAATCTGTGTCAGTGGAATATTACTCCCTGTGCTGCAGCACATACCTTTGGCCATGTTCCATTAGCACAATGTTTCTCTGGGGAGAAATTACATGCATGTCTTGAAGGACAGCCTAAAATATGAATCAGAGAGGCCCTGATAGAGCTTCAGTACATGTAAACGATCATGCAGACAAGACAGCTGGATGTCCAAGCGGTACATTCCTTAAGGCAGTAGTGCCATATCTCCACCTTGTTGTTGGAACAGGGCATATGCTCTACAGTGAGTTTATGCATATTTCAAAAGGAAAGGGGGTGCAATGACAGCAGTTTATTCAATTCACTTCTGAATGTATATTTTTTCAGGTATCCATGCATGCAGTGGTGGCCAACAAAAGATATGAAGTTATGGGAGATGTGCAACATGGCAACGGCTAACTCCAGAAAGGCAGACATGACTCTATCCACAAACAGCGAACTGCAAGGGCAATTAGCATTCACGCTTGAGTTAAGAAGGGCATATCTGTGCCATGTTGTGCCACCAGATGCTGCCACCAGAGTATGCACTACATCGTCTGCAACAGTAAAACAGACATCCTTTCATCAATGCCCTAAATAAAGTCAGTCTGCTTGCGATGATGGCCACATTTTCAATATCAGTAATAATGTACTGCGGTCTAAGAGTGTAGCCTGATTCTCCCTTGTCATCTCCTTCAGTGTGTCCACATGGTTCCATACACAGCCTTTAATTTCTGTGTCATAAAGCCGTACATCAGTGGAATCAACCTCATGAGGGTTGCTATGCCATGCCATGTGTAGAGCTGCCTGCACCCCTCTGCCTTTATGTGGAAAGTACAGTTGTGTAAAGTCTTACCATAACAGTAGATGTCCCTTTCTTCACTGTTGCAGTATGCGTTACAATAAGGAGAGTGCAATAGCTCAGGAAGAAGACCAGAAAGAGGACGGCTCAGCAGAACCCTCGAGGAAGCCTTGGAGAATGGCCCTGGCAAAGCCAGCTCTGGTCCTAAAAATTACATCCAACTTATAGTGCTTGGTAAAGGTATGCACAGAAGTCCAGGTACCTGCCTCAAGAATAGAATTAGTATCCAAACCCTTGAAAAAAGCACCGGAAGAGACCACAGCCCTAGTAGAATGAAGCTTATCAGAAGAAGGAAGGCTCTTCCCATGAAAGGAATAGCAAAAGGAAAAAGGAAATGGCTTTAGCTATCCAAGAAGAAATGGTTTGTTTGGAAACAGCCACACCTAAAGACCTAGAATGAAAAGAAACAAAAAGCTGTTCAGATTTATGAAAATATTTAGTCTTATCCAAATAATACCTTCTCACTGCAGACTGTGGAGAAGGGAAAAAAGTGGGTAAATGAACAGACTGCTTAAGAGACAATTCATTAACCACTTTGGACATAAAAGAAGGATTAGTTTGAAGGGACACTCTGTCCTTATGGAAAAAGTAAAAAGAAAAGCCATAAGGGCCTGCAGCTCAGATGCCTGTCTGGCAGACATAAGGGCCAAAAGAAGAACAGTCTTCCAAGAACAATGCTGTAAAGAAGCTGAAGCAGCAGGCTCAAAAGGAGCCTGAGTCAATTTTTCTAAATCAAAATTATGGTTCCAGGAAGGATGGACAGGCTTCCTGGGAAGTTTAATGTGAAGGATCCTTTAAGAAACTGTTTGGCCTCAAATCTAGAGGCTAAAGGGGGAGTCAAAGGCAGACAAATAGAGATAGTGGATAGGTGGGCCTTAACAGAAGAATATGCTAACCCAGCATTAAGCAAGTCACACAAATAAGAGAGAACCAAAGGAACATCCACAGTAAGTGGAACCAGGTTAAGAGAAAGCCATCAAACAGAAAACCTCTTCCATTTGGAAGATTTCCTAGTAGTAGGTTTCCTTGCTTCTTGTAGGACCTGAAGCACTTCCTCAGAAAAGGGGGTCTATATTAGAACATCAAAGTTTCACAACTTCAAATGTTCTAACATCGACCCCTATTCAGTGAACGACGAAAATCGCGAAATGACAG
>NC_056738.1:432875918-433008418 GCF_019279795.1 Protopterus annectens | reverse complement strand
GCAACTTTCTATGATTATACAAGCAATGTATAAAATGTGTCCCCACCCCATACACACAATAATTTTTGGCTTTTTCCTGATTTCTTGTGCTGCACAGTTCTTCAGGGAAGGAGAAGTTTAATGCTGCTTATGCAAAGTCTACTTGCATTGTTAGTAGCACATGTAATATACTTGCTTTTGATGCAGAAGGCTGAGGGTTCTACTCCCACAGTATGTAAATGGATTGCTGATACTGTACTGTGTTGTACTTTTAGAGGGGTGGATGCTGCAGTCCTGAGAATGTCCTCCTTTGGCAGAGATACCTCAGTAACTATGAACCTATCATCAGTTTGCCATCCATTCTCTATTGAAATATTACTAGCTTATCATTTTTTAATGTAACACAATTTATTCTTCAAGCCAACAGGCACTTTACTTGTAGATGAAACAATGAAATATAAAGTTATTTGCTAGTAGCAACCTCTTCATTAGTTACAGATCTATTTAATGTGGAATTATTCAGATAACTTTTACTTCTGCAAAGATTGTGCATATTTACTGGTACTGGTGGATTGTAGAAGTTTGAGTAGACTTTTATGATGGAAATGTTCTGAATTTGGCAGTTTTGTCATTACTGCTTCATGCATTTTGTTTCATTGCTTACTGGAAAAATGTTCAGAATAAATTTAAAACTCGCTCTAACAAGTGTGCTGTAATACACAAGGAATATAATTTAATACAGTCAGGAAGGTGTATCAAAGAACAATAAGAAGAGTTTTGTGTGCAAGGGCCCTATGATTTGAAAACAGACCAAATGTAATCTTTATCTGCCACTGGCCAGATGCATTTTCTTTGAATGTGGGTTTCAATGCTGTTTCAATGAATGTGAGTTTTAAGGGCAGAGAAATTTTAATGCTAAGTCTTATTTTCATTGTGAGAATGTATTGCTTTCTTTAGCAGATGTCTATTAGTGTTTGTGCTATAAAATGTAAAATAAAAGTTTTAAATGAAATCCAAATAATCATTGTAAAAGTAAAGCAGCATGCACATTACAGTGTTTATGGTAAATGGGGCAATAATAGGACACTGGAATGGCTGCAGAGGGACTATGAGGCCATATTTTGGTTGTCTGTTCTTCAGTTTTCATTTGAAATTTGGTATCCCACAATTCCATTGGAGTGGGCGGGGTTACATAATTACCATATTTCTTTGTAAATAAGACCTAGCCAGAGAATAAGGCCTAGCATGGTTTTCCAGGGTGGTCATGATATAAGCCCTACCCCAAAAATAAGCCCCAGTTAAGATCATCAACAACACGACAGACGTGTTGAATTATAAAATAATATTACTGACACTCATTGACTGAGGTTATCAAACTCTGCTCACCATTTTTGGACCATTCGGACACCCAACTTCTTCTCTTTGCAGATAGTGGTAAGATTCTTTCCCTGGGAGTCCTCCACGATTCTCGCTGTAACCCTAATCATCACTCTCACTTGATGGTTAAGATCCTTGGCCCATAAACACTGGCAAGTGTACTTTGATCAGTCAAAGTACAGACAACGTGCGTAAAGTGCGTGCACTTGATAACAAACGGCTGTGTCTTCTTAACTGTCACCATTTTGTTTTGCCACTCTGGTCTCGTAAGTCTTCAATTAACCCCCCCAAAACAAGATGAGTGCAAAAAGAAAGAGCTATTCCGTCAAGTACAAGAAAGGAATTGTGGAGGACTCCCAGGGAAAGAATCTGACGGATTTCTGCAAATAGAAGAAGTTAGAACTCCAAATGGTCCGAAAATGGCATGTAGAGTATGATAACCTGAGTCAACAGGCCAATGAGGGAAATGCTAAGAAGTGCAAGTGTGGATCAGGTCAGCAACCATTATTTTCTGAGCTGGAAGACATCATCTGTGAATGGATTGCTAACAGGAGAGCAAAGCCTTTGGTTGTGCGCAGGGCTGATATTCAAGCATTTGCCCTTGCAATGGCAGCACATTTAGAAATATCCCCAGAAGAATTCAAAGCATCACAACATTGGCTGGATGGCTTCCTTCAGTGATATCAACTGTCTCTAAGAAGATTAACAACACTGTTCAAGCTGGAAGATACTGAAGTTATTAAACGTGCACTTGCGTTCAAGTCCTTTGTTGATGGCATCGACTTTTCTAAATATCAACTCTCCAACATGATTGCTATGGATGAAACTGCAGTGTTTATGGGCCAAGGATCTAAAACAACATTTGATCAGAGGGGTGCCTCATCAATCTACATTCCCTCCACTGGTTATGAGAGTGCACGTGTTACCTGGATTTTGGCAATTCATCTAGATGGAAAGAAAACCCAACCTCTAAATCATTAGTAAGGGCAAGAAAGATAAGACTGAACATGTTTCAGGCATTTACATTCTTGAAACCAAAAAAGCCTGGTGCACGCAAGCAGTTATAAGGAAGTGGGTCGATGTAATGCTGCCACTTGTTTTGCGAGGTGGCGAAAGAGGTCTGCTAGTCTGGGATTCAGCCAGCACTCACCGTGCCAAAGACATGAAGAAATTCCTTGCACGAAGAAGAATAGATCAAATAATGATTCCTGCAGGAATGACTGCCTATCTCCAGACTCTTGATATTGCAATAAACAAGCCATTCAAGGACCATTTGCGCATGGAACTCAATGACTACAATGAAAATAGAATGGAGAGAAATCAGCATGGAAACTTTGGGAAGCCTAGCCTGCAAGAGGTCATGACTTGGGTGAAAAATTCATGGGATACAATCACTGACAGCTGTGTTGCCAATGCACTGCGAGCAGGCTACTTGGACAATCAGTGCTCATTTAAGGAGAGCTCTATTGCTAGGCATGACAGATTGGGGTCAATGGTTCTACAGGAAATGGAGTCGCAAGAAATTCAGGCCGGAATTCGGGGGTTGGAGACTTATGACAATGTTCCAGTAGAAGATGACATGACTGTACTTGAATAACCTTTGCATTATCGGGGCAACAATAATGGATTGCTTCTGCTTTCAGTTTTATTCCCCTCCTCCAATACACACGTATTGAGATTTTTCTGCACTTTCTGTTAAGCATGAAATATTGCACTGTGAAAGCCAAGGTGTAGATATTCTGAAGTTGAAATGTTTGTTGCACTGTTCATGTAGAATTCTCACACAACTGTTAAAGTGTTACTTAGAACTGTTGCCCAATAACAGAAAAGTACCAAATAAATGTCAATTTGTGTGCATAAATAAATATCGATTTTTGTACATGGATCAATGTAGATTTGTGTACATGGATAAATGTTGATTTTTGTACATGAATAAATGATTGTAGATTATTGTATGGGGGGGTAAATAAGGCATCCCCCGATAATAAGCCCTAATGCATATTTCAAGCGGGGGAAAGAGTATAAGACCCAGTCTTATTTTAAGGGAAATATGGTATGTATGTAAATTTTATGTTAATCAGCATACTGATTTCTACCTATTTTTCATGGGCCTTTGTCCAGATTTTTGATGCTTCCAGGTTGAGAGGTATGCTGTGGATGCACTTAAAAAAATGAGGCACAATGAGGAGGTCCAAAATGAAGTAAACAACATTAACAGAAGAAGCCCACAGCTGATGCAAAAAATAAAGAAGTGTGACTGCTATAGTATGCAGCATCCTAGAGCTGAATAATGGGACCTAAGCATGATAATGGATCATGACCAGACCCACACCCCCTGCAGCCATACCAATATCCTTTTACATGGTTGTCTCTCACCATTGTAAACAGCTATCAATGTGCATACTATTTTTTTTTCACTTTACAATGTAATGATCACAAAGATTTGGATTTAATTTAAAACTTTACATAAAAGTTCACAATAAAAACAATGATAGCTATTTATTAAACAAAACAGTCCCACTTTGGAAACAGACTTAGCATGAGCAACAGTAAACTTATCTTCCTTTGGAACTCACATTTATTGAAAATGCATCTGGCAACCCATTAAACTACAAGTGACTTGCTGAGATTCATAGTCCAATAGTATACATTGAATGAATAAGCAGTGGCTATGTGAAGGGTAAAGAAATTCAAAAGACAAATGAGCAACACATTTGCTAATAGCTTGGGACAGCCCATTCTGTACAGATGTCCATTTCAGTAAGCAGAGTCTGGTGAAGTGACTTGGTCAGAGTCGCGCAGTACACAAATAAAGGTGAAAGGAATCAAACCCTGCATTACAGAAGCAGCTCATTAACAATGCATAGTCTTACTCATCTTCAGTAAGTACCAAACAGTGTTGTGGCCCAACACAGTACATTTCACACCCATGTGCCGGCAAAAAACAAGTTAAATTTAAAAATTAAAAATGTACTCATAGCTAAAATATTAACTTTAAACTCACAGACTTCATGCTGTCTAGTTTATTCACAGCCAAATAATAAACACACTATCAGTAGTCAAAAAAAGTACAGTTGTGTACACTTACCATAAATGTAGATGTTTGAGTGTATTCACTGTTGCAGTCATCACATTTTGGTTATCTGCCTGCAGGTAGCCCTCAGCCGGCCTGAATACCAGAGTCATGGATTCCTGCATCGGATGATGTCTCTTCTTCCATGACGTCAGGTTGTCAGGGGTATAAAACATGCAGCCAATGCCATTACATCAGTCTTTCTTGTCGTGCGGTGCCTGAAGCAGAAGCAGTTCGCAAGTGCCAGTTGGCCAACTCCTGAAATTTTCGTTTTCGAGTTTCAGAACTGAAGTCTTCAAAAAAAAAAGATAAGTACCCTGTTGGGGATCTTTTTTCTTGCTCCAACCGATGTCAGTAGAAGTTAACAAGTATCTTACCTGTGGAAAGCAAATACCTCATAAAGATTTTCATTCGTACTGCATTCCTTGCTTAAGTCCAGACCACGTCGTCCCTCACTGTCGGTTATGTGCCTTGTTCAACCTCCAAACTCTTCATCGTCGGGCTATATTTGCAGCAAATTATTTTGGTACTCGGTATCAGTACTCCAAAATGGCTTAGTTAAGCCATCCAACTACCGATCTTCCGAAAAAACGTAAAGATAAAGACAGAGACAGACCGCATAGATCCAAAACTAATGACGACACTTCTGTTAAGCTAGTCGCCAGTCCGCCGGTACTCAGTGAGGCACTTTTGCAGCCCCTGATACCCGCTACCTCAGATTTGCAGGCCTCTACTGAGACTCATTCGGAGTCCGATATGCCACAAGATGCCTCTTCGACTATGAAACCTGTGGATGTCTCTACCTTGGATGGGTTCGGAGCCGCTGTGCAGGCACCGGCTTCTGAGGGAGTATTCAGGCCTACAGACTTACATTTTAAACTGACGCCATCTTCTTCATCCAGGCCTAAAACTCGCACCACGCCTAGAAAACTGACGTCCCAACCACATGCTCAGGCCCATATGCCTAAAAAACAAATGCTTAGAATGGCTGAAGACCTTATTACCTTAATTAGGGGAAGCCAGCCCTCCCCCTCTAAGAGACCTAGAACTGATTTTCCTTCTGATTCTTCTGATCCAGAATCTGATATTTCTGTTCCTTCTGATGAACAGGATTTGCCTTTATCTATCTATGAGTATTCTGATGCAGAGGATTCCATTCCCTCTGCTTACCCTCCAGAAGAATTTTCTTTTGGTGAAACCTTGCATTTCCACTGGGAAAGCCAGGATTACTCTGACTCCAAAAAGAGTCCCACAGTGGAACCATGAAACATGAAGAACATCAAGGAAATCAAGGATCCTGCCCAAACAGCAAGACTTGTACAATGATGCTCCTGCTTACTACAATCAATTCCTTCCTTTACACCATACGTACTGTGGGATGAAGAAACAAAGTATTTATAATTTTACACACACACACACGCTCGTGCGTGCACACAGACACACAAATCTATCAGTTACAGCAACTTGTCTGACCATATGCCTCAGATATCTACTAGACATTAGCTGCATGAATAAATTCATAAATAATGGGCCAGATATTTGTCTCGTTTCACTGCTTTCAGAACTATCCAGTGGAGTTCTTTTCAATTCCTTCCACTGTCTCCACTTCTTTTGTCAAGAATCAGAGGCAAAGATCCAAAAAATCAGGAACAGATTTGTAATATTTATGTTATATGCTTAACAAGTTGCTAAAATAATAAGTGTTGCATTTGCAAGTATTTTATGAATAATACAAAGTCTGAAACTCACATCTGTTGTTACTTCAAGACAGAAATCTACAACAATTTGCTAGAAAGCCACACATTTTATAGTAGCCTAAATATATCTCAACTGCTTTGCTCAAGAATTCTGGACAAAACCAAAAATAATGGTGGGGGGGGGGGCATATCTGAAATATTTTCTTTTATCTGTTTGTTAACCAGGTAAACCCACTACGCATAGTTTCCCTGAGCACTGTCTGAGTAACTTGTTCAAAGTTACACAGTAGTCAAATAGAGATGCAATGATGCAAACACTGTCCTTTTGACTACAGGAAGCAGTTTAACATCTCGGAGCCTTAAGTGCCAGACAACTCTAATTCACTAATATGAATTTTCTGAACAAGAACTATGACACTCTTATGACGGTCATTACTGATTGACTGTAATTCTCAGTAGTTTATCAGAAAATGAAGTTAGTGGAGGTCTGCAAATGGCAGTTAGTACAGAGGATTAAGGCTCCTAATGAGCTTCTACCTGTAGTTAAGGGTACAAGGTTTGATTCTTTCTACTACCACTTGCCTACTATGTGACTTTGAGAAAGTCATTTAATCTGACAGCGCTTGTATGACTTGCTTAAAAAAAGTATAAATACATACTGCATAAACTTGGAGCAAAAAGATACTGTATACATATGAGGCAAAAGTCAGGATTTTCTGCTTACAGAAAATGTTTTCAAATTCTCTGGAGGTTAAGTCAAAGCTCATAGATTCTCTGATCTCTGTAAGCAAGTGAAAACACAGAAAAAGCAGACTTGGTCTCTCCCTCACACACACACACACACACACACACACACACACACACACACACACACACACACACAAACACACCACTTAGCTGAAAACAAAAAATGGCACCTGGCATTTGGCTTCTGTCAATTAAAAAAGACCACACATGCTGAAGTGTGAGCACCAGAACAGCAATGTTGGTACCAGACTTCTGCCATTAAAAAAGACCACGCTTGCTGAAACACAACCTCTACAGTATCTAAGAATACTGAAGTGGAATGCAATCATGCACAGAGTAGCTGAGCAGCTCTTCAGAAAGACTGAAGCAGTTACACACAGAGTGGTAACTGGAATCAGGAAAAAAGAGGAGCTTCTTGTTTTTTTTTTCTGCTGGGCTGGTTCAAGTCCACCAGCAAGAATCCAGGACCTAGGAAATAGGCTATGTCATCACCTTCTGTGGCATCCATCAAAAAAGTGACTTATTTATGAGAAGATCTGCAATAAGCATGGCAAGACAGACATACCAAAAATGTGCAAGCAATCCTGGACTTATAATAACCTGAATCTGGTAAAGACAATCTTTGTGATGGAAAGCCAGGCTAATTCTAAATATGATGACCTGGTTAAAGGATACATTGATTTTTTTTAATGGGCTTCGCCAAGCATCAGGGAAGCACATTTTCAGGATAGATAAACCCATGTCACTTGTCACTTATCCATGCAGAAAGTCATGTTTATTCTTCTAAAACCACTGAAATCAGAGCTTGAGTGGATGGAAAACCTAGGAATAACAGAAAAAAAAAGCCACTGCCCTTACAGAATATTTTAATTATTTAATGGCTGTAGACATGATAAAAGGAAAATTAAGAACTTGTTTGGTTGCTCAAGACCTAAGCAAGGCAATCAAAAGTGAATGGTGTACCTAAACATATGAGAAAACAATGCCATAATATACTAATGCCAAATTGTTGGGTCTTTCGGCTTTTCCAGGTTAGGGGTCGCCACAGCAGAACTCCGGTCCGCTAATGATTGGTAGTTGATTTTTACGTGCCGAGTTACTAGCCCTGATGCACAACCTTCAACGAAGGTACGCCCATTCACGCATGCCTCCACGCAGAAGACGCTCTAGCTGAGAATCGAACCGGACAGCGTCTTATTGTGAGGCGACAATGCTACTGCAGCACCACCACCATGGGTAATATACTAATGCCACCCAAATAATTTGCAAAATTAAAGTCACCCATTTGGATAGATGAAGCAGGATGATACCAGCTTAAGAGTGTGTTTTTAATGTAATATGTATGCCAGATATAATTTCCTGAGACTTCCATAAATGTGTATGTTATCATATGATTCACGTCAATAAGCTGCATAAGATATAACTACCTAGGAAACAATCAAAAGGAGAACTACACTCAGAAAACTACTGACAGACACGTGCAGTCAAGCTAAAAAGAATAAACATGAACTGTGTGTGACAGACTTGTCTTTTGTAGTTGACATAGTCAATAGTGGGGGTTTCTGGTGTGACCACATGAATGCTTCCGCTATTAAAACATGCACACTGAAAGACAAGAAGGATGTCCAAAGGTTTGGGGGAATGATTACCACATGAGGAAATTCATAACTAAACTCTAAAAACATAAAATAAAAAATATTAGTCCCACTGAAAAAGCTAAACTGCAAAGAAAAAATAAGTGGAATCAAATCATGAGTAGGAGATAACCTGGAAGCATTTGAAGACTGTGCTCATTAATAATTCTTTTGTTTCATCATGTAGTAAGACCCATCAACATTTTAGCTTGTGCATCTCAAAGAAGCCAAGGGATTATTTATTTTCAGACTGTAACAAATGGCGACCAGTGACATATGCATCTTACTGCATGTCAGAAAGACAAACCAAAGTACACTCAAGCTGTAAAGGAAATATAAAGTACGTGTCTATAAGCTGTTCGGTCAGTGTCCAGTGATTTGGTCATCCATGACATACATGCTGGATAACAGCTTGCAATTCAAGACAGGTCTGAGCAGTTTGAGTTTTTCTAATCCTTTAGTGGTTACATTTCTTGTCATGATGATGCTTTGCACATAAGCTGTGACATCTGTTTGTTTCAAATAATGATTGGTCATGTATAGGATTTCTAGACAGCACTGCAGAAACAGTGAATTGTTTGCCAGGGCCATGTACTGCTTTAGCACCAAACCTTCTTAAATGCACCTTGGAGGCACTTTGTTAAGATAGTATGAATTAATCAATGAAAATAATTTATGCTCAGTCTGAATCTAGAAACTGTTATGCCCACGCACACTTGCAAGACATTCATTTTCAATTTGAGAATATCTCTGTTCTGTGTCTGTTACATTCTAGAGCTACTGGCTACAGGACACCATACTTACTCATCACACTGGAGTAACACTGCACCTAGACCCAAGCTACTAGCATCTGCACTCACTATGGTCTATTTAGTGATATAATAGAATGCTAGCACTGCAGGCCATGTAAGCAATTCCTTTATCTGGATAAAGTTTTGGAACTGAGCTTATCCCCAAGACCTGTTACAGGTTGGAGGATAGTACACATGTCTGGTACAAACTTGTCCAAACAGTTATTCATAACAAGGGCGTATCTCAATTCAACCACACAGGGCAGACTGTGCAGTACAGCCAGTGCTCAGACTTTGCTTGCATCTGGTTTGGAACCTCTAGCATATTACTCAAGATACTGACGCTGTGTTTTACTAATTATCTTGGTTAAGCTTAAGACTGGAGTCTCTGACTGTCTGCAACACTGTCTCTAACTTCAAATAATGCGCTTGCTTGATTGGACCAAAGCCAATGTCATCCATAACATCATCTTCCAGACCCTTGAGTAAATCAGTCATTTTATGTTGGAAATCTCAGGAGCCAAGTTTATGCCAATAGCAGCCTTTTGAAATGGAATTGCCCCATGGGGTAATGAAAGTTGCCAGCTTGTGTCTTTCTTTGTCTAACAAACTTTTCCAGAAATCATTGGAACCATCTTGGGGGGGGGGAACAGTTGGATTTACTAGCTTGGGTGCTATGTCTTCTAAGGTATGTAATATAAACCTCTCACTCACAAGAAACATCACTGAACTAATTAAAATTAATAGAAATTCTCACTAGACCAGTCTTTTTAATTACTGGGACCACTGAATGACATAATTCAGTTGGTTAGGTAACGCTTTCATTAATGCAATGTTTTACATTAATTTCAGCATTGCTTCTACTTTGGTCAGCAAAGGAAAAGGCACCCTCCCTGCACTGTATAGATAAGACATATGGATACAGCTATATCCTGTACAAACAAGTGTAGGACAAACCCACGTGGTGGAACCATAATATCAACAAGCATTACAATAAAAGGAAGAGAATTTTGACCAAAACTAATTAGAGTAATTTCCAGAATGCTAGTATTCTCATAATTAAAATAAACATCTCAGGATCTTAATAAAATCCACCATAGCCAAGTTTTAGGCTAAAATAGCTACCCAACCTAAAGACAATCACACAGCCTTTTTAGTTATGCTCAAAATATGTTGAGCTAATTGTGAATGATATTACCAACATTGGGGCTGATGATATAAGCCAACCTACTGGACAATAAATTCAGGTCTAACTTTATACTCGTCTCCCCTCTGTCTGTTCCTAAAGATATATGTGAAACAGACCCACCTCCAGTTATTAAACTAAGACCAAGTCCTAAAACTGCTATGAAAAGTTAAAAATATGGCACTGAAGGGGCCTGGCACCTGGATGTTTCTTAAAAACCATGAAGCACGGTTTAGCCTCCCCACTATTTGTACCAAGCAAATGGAGAACTACAGCCATTCCCCTACATAAGGGAAGACCTTATACAGGCTCATGCAATTACAGACTCATAAGTCTGACTATGCTCATATGCAAAGTCATGGAAAGATTTATCATTGAACTACCTCCTCACATAAACCTATATGGTTTTTCCCAAATAATAATCACCCCTACAAGAATCCATAAACCAAACAGTAAAAAAAGCACCTCAGACTGTATCCTTATTAATAGCCATCCCCATACATATAAACCAGGTACCCTTCCAGATGACATTAGTGACCACTCACTGACCTATATAATTAAACAAAAAAAACAACATCCCCAATCCAAATATCTTCAGAACCTCACGTTCAAAATAACACTTTAACCCAGAAAGCTTCCAAAATGAACTTAAGGCATGTGACTGGTCACCACTAAAATATCTTCAACTTGATGAAGCAGTGTCTTATTTCAACACAAAATTCCTACAAATCCTAGAATACCATGCCCCCGCTCGCTCCACCCAAACAAGGGCTAAAATTGCTCCTTGGCTCACTAATGATACAAGACGAAAGATCCTCCTACGTAATAAAATTTGGGCCAAATGGAGAGCTTCTAAAAACCCAACAGACCATCTAAACTTTAAGCAGTTAAGAAATGCTACCAAAAAGTGTATACTGCTGAACAAAAGACACTTTTACTTTCACCTCCAACAAACCCACCAGCACATGCCACAAACGTTCTGGTCAGGCATTAATAAACTCCTTCAGCCAGGGCACTTCAAAACACCTGCCCCATCAGGCATCCCTCACAATAATCCTAAGCATATTGCTGATGCCTCTAACAACTTCTTTACTGAAGCCATTCAATCTCTAGCCATCTCACTACCCCCTGTTAGCACAAGCCAGTTATCCTCTACAAATAGCCTAGTTCCCTCCTTTCATTTACAACCAGTTCCAACATCCCTCATTTGCACCCTCCTTCAAAAACTCAAACCTTGTACCCCCTCAGCTGACCTTCTACCAGCTAATACCTGCAAACAGCAGCAAAAGCCATATCCTATCCCATTTCCATCCTTATAAATAGAACAATTACAGAAGGATCCATCCCCTCCATATGGAAAGTCTCCCACATCATCCCTCTGCATAAGGGCGGTAACTCTACTGAATTTACTAACTTTCGACCAATAGCCTTACTCTCTCCAATAGCAAAAATAATGGAAAAATGCATCCACCTACAACTACTTGACCATCCTCTCCAAAATAACTTACTTGCACACTGTCAGCATGGTTTTAGGCCTTTCCACAGTACCACCATTGCCCTCCTATCTTTTTCTGACTATAAACAAAAACTGTAACAACTGTCTATCCTCTGCATTATTTATTGACCTCTCTAAAGCCTTTGACATGGTTAACCATCACATACTTGTTGATAAGCTTAAAGCCTTATCAATTGACTCACAGGCATCACTATGGTTTAAATCCTATTTAGAAAACAGACAGCAAGCAGTGCTCTGGGATAATAATCCATCTACACACCTCCCTGTTACCATTGGAGTACCTCAAAGCTCTATTTTAGGCCCTCTTCTCTTTTCAATTTTTATTAATGATTTTAATTCTAAAATTCCACAAGACATCTGTATACAATATGCAAATGATTCAGCACTAATATGTTCTGCAAATTCCGTATCCTCACTCCAGACCCTTACCCAAACAGTATTTAACATTGCTGAAAATTGGTTCATGCAACATTGCCTCCTCCTGAACCCCAAAAAAACAAAATTGTTGCTTTTTACTCCTACACAAAGGTCACCACAAATTCACTTTACGGTAACCTCTAACAATGGAACTAACATATCTCCCGACCCCACAACCAAACTCTTAGGAATTACAATAGACCACAACCTTAGCTATGATACTCATATTAATACTTCTATAAAATCAGTCAACAGAAAGCTAGGCTCCCTTTATAGAATCAAACCCTTCCTTACACCAATAGCTAGAACTACTATTGCCCAGACTCACCTTATCTCGACCCTGCTCTATGCCTCACCTATTTACACAAACCTCATCAAACTTGCAACCTGCCATAATAACATTGCCAGATTTGCCACTGGCTCCCCATTTAGAACCCACCACTGTCACAACCTCAAACAACTGGGATGGTTAGAACTTCAGAATCAACTACTTTGTCAACAACTTACCATCACCCAAAAGATCCTTTACCATCCTAAGAATACTCCAGTACTCACTAATCTGATTACCCCATACAAAACTCCTGCAGCACTATGCTCAGCTAATAAGCTTCTAGTTTGCACTCTGAAATCCAACAACAAGGCTGGGGACTCGTTATTCTCTAACACAGTGGGGAAAACCTGGAACCTGCTTCCCAATGAACTCTCATCTCTTTCTTCCACACTAAGTTTCAAAAAATATCTTAAAGCACACTGGCTATGTCCCTGCTTTACCCCTGACTAACATCCCTCTCCCTTTTCTTCTCTCTCCCTATACTTATATGCTCTATTGTTTTTACTATCTTCTATTTATCTCTAGCTAACAAACCCTTTTAACTACTAAGCTAACCATGCACTAGTAATTCACTGACACTTCCTTCTTAATACTTTGCAAGGGTTTTTCTTACTCGAATGAGCTAGCCCTCTACTGCACTAACTTATCTCTACCTGTCTATATTTTTTTTACATTTATATTACAGTCGACCTTAAAATGTTATTAAACTTCTAAGTATTAGTTTGTGTGTCTGATCTAAAATAATGTACTGTATCAAACGTTATCACAAGTTTTACTAAGCTACTCTGTATAAGTTAGTATCTCTGATCTAAAATGTACTGTATTTTATGTTACTATTGCATATAATGTATTCTTATGTTACTATTGCCTATATTGGAGCTTTTCTCCCTGGGCCTCTACTGAAAATGGACATATATCCAGCTAGACTAACCCAGTCAACAAATGTAAAATAAAATAAGTAAAAAATAAAAAAATAAAATAAACTAATCAGTAAGGATGCAAGGAACCTCCAAGCACTGGACCTATCTCAGTTTTTGTTTCATCAAGGGCAAGTCATACTTACTCAACCTGGTGGACATTTTTGAAAAAGTCACCAAAGCAATGCATGAAGGTAAAACAGAATACCATGTTCTTCAACCTGGTTAAAGCTTTTGACACAATCCCCCACTAAGGCACAGTAGAAAAGCTAAATAAACTAGGAATAAACTCCTATGTCACCTGCTGAGTTGCCAACTGGCTCACAGAAGCGGACACAAGAAACTAAAATAAGGGAAGTTACCTCCAGAAAAAGACCAGTAACTAGTGGAGTCACCAAGGGTTCTGTGCTGGGACCTCCCATGTTTGGCATCTCCTTCTCTAAATTAAAAAACAATACCAAGGGCTATGGCTGACTAATTTTGCAGATTACTGCAAGCAAGGAGCAGTCGCTCAATCCCCAAATGACTTAACCATCCCACAGGAAGGGTTGTCTTAAATAAATAACTGGTGCCAAAATCATGAACTGAAACAAAATGCCAAAAAATGCATTGTCGTATCTCCTGGGAAGTCACTTCAGTGGGGAACTACTACATTGACAATATGCTCCTAAGAGCTGACAGAGTCATTTGGTATTTGAGAACTTATGTGGAGCATGACCTAAATTTTGAACAACACGTATTCATTGTCAAAAGAAAGTCCTTCTATATTTCACAGCTTATACATAAGGGAATTGTGTCTAGATCTAGAGATGTCATAGCCCTCCTTTACTCCGCCCTCATTAGGACAGTCGTCAAGTATAATGCTCCTCTTTGGCAAGTAACTTTCCATACATATATAACAACTGGAATGCCCATGGAGATACCTTACTAAAAAGGATACAAGGCCTAAACAATGCGTTCTACATAGACGGATTCAAAGCCATGTCTGTATTCTTGGTATCCTGCAGAATACTAAGAGTTGGCCTGTATCTGACATAGACGGCATCCTCTGACCCAGTACTACTGGACTTACTGCACATCAAATGTTCTCAGAAATATTGTGTATAGGGATCCAAATCTCTTCTGCAACAGCAACAGAATAGTTTGGAGGGACAGGTTTACCTTGTAGGAGATCCCTTTGCTCTGGAACAGATTCCCCATCTACATACAACAAATCATTGTCCATATTCAAGCGCAACTTGGATATATGACTGGGAAACAGAATATTTATCCTGGGACTGTCCCCTGTACAACTAATGGGCAGTGGCAGCTCTTAAATGCTTTATCCCATGAATGAGTGCCCTCAAATTGTCTATGGCACAATCCTAGTTATCTTACTACAGGTAATATATAATTATCAATCATGGGATAGGGGTGGCCAGTCTAACACCAAATGGGATAGGTTAGTTTAAGCACCAAAATGGAAATCACCTGGGCTTAAAAGGCCAGCTTCACCAAGCATGTCTATATTGACTTCTTTTATTCTTGTTATTAAGTAAACTACACATCTGCTGAGCAGACTATTTAGGTATGGACCATACAACACATGAATCCAAAAATCAAACTACTGGCTTTTCAACTTGGGTATGGCTAAAAATGTGCCAGTATACTTGGGCTTAAGTGTAGGGCTAAGAATTTTAGTTTCTGTCTTGTGTAACGTGATATAATTGTAAAATCTACCCCTGAATCTATTTTAAAACAATTGTACCATGTAAAAATATTTCTGCTTCCCAGTCAGCTTCAACATCTGAACCCAAGAAAAATGCTTTTTGTACATTATTTTCAGTTTTAGTCACATTTCAGAAATCTCTAACTTGCTGGGTTTACAAATGACTGTAAAATAGCCGAGTCTCTTACACCTTCTGCCACAAGCAGCAGACTTCTTTGACTTGTTATGGTAATCATCACACCTTGTGGATTTGCCTAGCTTACTCTCACTCAGCATCTCAAACATTAAACTTTCCTGATTAGCATTATTCCTTTTATATAATCATCATTAACCATTGCATATCTTAAATATCATCTGCCATGTTTAAGTCAGCAGTCTGGCTTTCCAAAAGTTCAGTCTGTGGTTGGTTGTATTACATTTCTCTTAAATCAGATTAATTCCAAGCTGCAACTTTTGTAATAAGTCCACATCAGCCAGCTCAACCAGAATTATGTCCTTTATTTGTTCATGTCTATTGCCATTAAGAACATAATTTTACCAGTTCATATAATTATCTTAAAAACGCTTCCAAACACACACACACACACACACACACACACACACACACACACACACACACACACACACACACACACACACACACACACACACACACACACTTTGCTTGTACACATCTAAAACATGCTCTCTCATGTACTATTTCTTTTTTGGCACAAACTAGTCACTGAACTTACTAATTACTGGCTAAGTTAAACTCTGGCCCTTTGCAAATGCAAATAAGATAATAAATCATCTTCCCCTCTGCACATATTGTGCAAAAGCACATTTATCTGGATTTCTTCTGATTTGTCATCTAATTTCACTGCTATATGAAATCATGTGTGGAACGTTTTGTCTGCAGGCAGGCCAACAAAATGGTTTTGAGAATTCAAATGGCTCTGGTAGGTTAAACTTCTTTTTGGCAGAATAAATTTGGTATTTTAATAATAATTATTTTAAATTTAATAAAATGAAGGCTTTGTGAGGTAATACTGTGTCTTTGGTAATGGCAACTATCTCTTAGAGTTTTCATATCACTCAGCATCAACAGAATGTGGTATAGTTTTATAACCTTACATCGAGAAAATCCTGGTTCTGTCACCATGTCAACTGGTGCTATGAAATACACACTGCTTCTACTGAAGAACATCTCAGACATGTCAGGATTCAGTCTAGGTTTCAGTACACAGGTAAATTTATTACATACAACATGCCAGCACAGCATAAACAAATGTTAACACCTCAGCATCTCATACCAAACTATCAAACACCTCAGTACATGCAGTGCATTATGGCAGAGACTCATTCTTAAACAGCCAGTTGCATTAAAATGGCATTATTACACACACAGATATATAAAAATATTCGTGTGTTTTAGCAGCTTCAGTGTATTTTCTACTATATCAAGGTTTAAAAATAGTAAATCATCCCTACAACAATGTTGCTAGTACAAACCACAAAAATCTGCTTCCACGTTTTCACACTGATCAGAATTAATTTCTAAATGTGGATTTTTTTTTTTTAATTTTGGTACTTTAAGTAGTTTCATTATATAAATTGACTACTTTACTCATTGTAGGAGATCTTATTTCAAGTAGTCCAATTACAAGCAATGCAACACTTATTGAAAATGACCAAAACTAATGCCACAGAGGGCCCAGCATGAAGTAGACTCAGATTAAGTTTATTTAATAAGAAAAATGACCACTGGGAATTTTGCTTAACAACACCATGACTTCTTTAAGGAGAATTTTCTAGACTCTGAAGACACATACAGAGGATACAAAATATGTTTTACAGAAAAGGTCAGTATGGCAGTCCATAATAAATGTTTATATGGAATAATGTACACATTGGGATGATCTGGAATTGGTAGCACTGCAGCTACATTTATAGAATCATACAGAATGTGGGATCAATCCTCACTAATATTTTCAGAAGCCTGGACTTATGCAACAATAGTTGGAGAAAGGGAATTCAAAACTGAAGTTAGAAGCTGATACCATTACTAAGTCTTGAAATTGGATAAGGGTTTGCATTTGCTGTTAGAACTTCAGGAATACTTTTATGTCTGAGTTCCCAACTAGTGAAGAGCATATTTTGAAGGCAATTTATCAAGAATACTTTTGACTATTTAAACAAAAAAGGAATACTTTGAGTAGTCTAAAGAGGTTTTCTCACAATTAAATCCATACAAGTAATATTTGAAAATGTCTACAACCAAGGTGCGATTACAAGAAATTAGTGAAAAGTTTAAGGTCTCAGCAACTGTTTGCAACATGTTGAGTTTCCTCTGTAATTCATTTGATGTTAGTTCAGGCACTATGGATTACAGTTATTATAAAACTGAGAAAGTATAAATTCCAAATCTTGGAACACTTCAGATTAATAAGAGCCTTGACGTCATCTCCTGTATCCATACAGAAAGGATTTTCCCCCACAAAGACTGTAGAATAATTAGCAGACAAAACTCCTACAGAATTTTGTAAGTAGTAATACATATTTTCTGAAATTGGATTACTTCAGTCCTCCTAACCCTAAAGCTTTTAAGAACCTAATCCCTGGGTTTTTATTACTCCACACAAACTGAATATAGCTGAGGTTTGCAATTAAGATTGTATGGCTTCACAGAATGAGTGAGGTGAAAAGTAGAGATACCATTTTAACAACTGAACTGCTGCCCAGGTATATGATTTTAACCCATCTCTCTAGATCCAGGGTAGTCTTATCAACTCCCTTGTTAAAGCTGGCACTAAATAATTTCTTAGTGTCCATAAAGCAACAAAAGTCAAGTATTTGATACTATTCCAGGCAGGAGTGAAATGGATTATTAGAAAACAGAGACATAATAAAGACAGCTGCGAATTTCTTAAGATATAGTTTGTAATAAAGACCTCGCTAAAGACTTCACTGTTGTGACGAGTGATGCGATTTATATTTATGGGTTAGAGGGCTTGCTTAAATATATTATTTACAATTGTAATAAATATAATTGTGAGCAATATGAACAAGTGAATCAATAACTACAGGTACCCAGTTATGTCTACATGCCTTTATTCTTATTACTAAGTCTTGAATTCAACTGGGCCATAAAATTAAAACAGAAGAAATAATTAAAACAAAGTAAATAATCATTGCTTTCATATTTGTGAGGCTCTCCATATTCAATTACAATTATAATACATAGTTTATGTTTGAATCTTTGACTACATTTTTTCAACAGCTGAAAAAACAAATCCTGTAATTTTATCATCTAATGCAGTCTGAACTGTGTTATCCTCTAGTCAGGTAGTCCAACTCATTTTCTGGCTGTGAAAATGACCTTTGAAACGGTTTTGATTGATAGCAAACATTTTAAATCACGGCTCAGGAGGGAGCCAGTTGTGCTGAAAGATAAACAATCCATGATTAGTAATCTGTACTTTATGTATAAGGAAAGCATAAGGGGAAAACAGTAAACGCACATCCTCTTTGGTTGTTGCTTCCTGGTATGTCTAAAAAAGAAACTTGATAAAATGCTGAAGCCATTTCAATTAAAAAGGAATGATTGCATTGATTGGAAGTGAACTGTGCCAGGTTTTTAAAACTACATCAAAAAGAAACTTGTTTGCGGCAACAGCTATATTACAAAAGTGCAATATAAATAAAATGTGCAACGCTGTTCACTTTTAGGAGTTTGTGGATTTTAGACAGCAGTTTACACAAGACTTGTATGCATACTTCTCAACCTCTTAGTTCAAGAAATCTGGACAAAGTCTGATGAAATGGGGGAAAAATGCCCAAAAATAGGGACAGATTTTAAAAATTGTTCTTAAAAGGTTGCTAGAGTAACAGGGTTTGTGTTAACATACATTTTCTGAAGGATCTGAAGTCTGAAACTGAAATGTCATGTCCTTATTTAGAGACTTCAACCCTCATATCATCCCAGTGATTTGCCAGAAAACCACAAATTTTATGGGGAACAGACCAAAATTATGATGTGAAAATCTAAGTCAACTGTGTTTTCATTTTTTCTGTACTGATTGACTAAGAATACTTTTTGTTTGTTTTTAAATGATGTAAGTATCACATTTTAACACATGCAAAGCTAACAGCAGCTCACAGTTTACTACTATTATTGTTATACACTCCCTGCTTACAGAATTTCTTCAAACTTGGATGACTCACAACTCCACTTTCCATTATGGAGTGATACTGAAGATGCATCACACACCCACAGTGCTGACCCAAAATATCAGACAATCACTGCAATAGTCAAAGGCCTTCTCTCATTTAATGCTGCCAAATGGTTTAGCAGTTAGCATATTTACCTTTAACTGTCAGCAACATTAGAAGGCTATGGGTTCTATCCTCACACCAGGTCTTAGATTCCTGTATTAATACTGATAGTGAAGTGCAGCATAACCAGGATGCTGCACTTCTGAGGTTCTGCCCTTCATATAATGTATTATACAGCTCTCACATCTGTCCAAGTTTGAGGCAGTGCAGGTATATATTAATGATCCTACTGCAATGCAAAAGAAAAGAGTGGGTGTTTCTGCCAGTGTCTTAGCAAAATTTCCACTCCATCATCATTTAATAAGAACCATGTCTCAGTCAGTCGAATCTACCCAGTCAACAAAAATAAATAATCAATCAACAAATAATGTGTAAGATATGGTCATTTACAGTAACATCTAGTGCTTCTGGAAGATAATAAAAAGATGGACTTTCATGTAGCCAGGACATTTTCTTTTATTTTCTGATGAGCGTTTGGCAGGACCACTTGCTACATCATATGACGGGAGCCAAGTGTGATATTTTATACAGATCTGCAGTTAAAAAGTTTTTAATGTCCTACCTTTAAACATAATTGTGTGGGTTAGCGAACTCATGTCACTCACAGGCTCAGTGGGATCACCTGATCAACAAATTAAATAAGTATTAAATAGCTGCCCAATACCCTCTCATATTTGCATGTTGGCCTGCTGAAGTAAGACTGTACGTGAGTCATTAAATATAATTTACCTGGATGCAACTAGAATATTTCCAATCGCTGATGGCTAAGTAGCATAGCTGACTATATTTTGATTGCTGAATAAAATGTTTTGTGCAGTTCTGGAGCTATAACATGTTGCTTCTACTCCATCTTTATACAAAAAAATTAAGGGTGGGTATGAACTGGAGTTTCAGACTGATAGAATGTTCCTCCATAATTAAATTAATTATTTTACCTACAGCTTCATTACTTTATAAGCACATTAACACACCCTGATGTATGGGTCAGTGGGTTATGTACTAATTTTATTTTATTTTTTGACAGAGGATGTCCGACTGAGCCAGAGCCCTTTTTCAGAGGATGCCTGGGGAGAAAAGCTCCACAAGAGTACAAACATATTTTACTAAATTAACAATTTTTGATTAACATTACAGAAAAAAACATAATAAGAAGTACACTAGGTTAACAAGAAAATAATACAAGAAAAAACTGGAGACTTGTCTCACACCTTGTGTAACTTTTGTAAAATTAAAAGGAAAACCACAAGTAATAGTGAAGCAGTGTGTCACACAAAAAATACTTTAATCCACTGGTTTAGTGCTTACAGCCTAAAAATTAGGCCTTCATCAGAACAAGTTACTTGTGGTTTTCCTTTTAAGAAAATAATACAACTAATGTTGTCAATTAGTGATATAAAAAAGCTATTGTGAGAAGTTTACAAACCTTTTACAGAATATATTAGTACGTACGTTTATATACAAGGAAGGAGAAGGTGGTGGAGACATGGAACTACTAGCAGTTTAGGAAAATTCTGAAGATGAAGAAAAAAGTTCTGTGAAAGGGAGTTAGGGGGAACTAGCAGAGGAAGAGCAGCAGGGAGAAGATGAAAATAAGTAAGTGTGAGGTAGAGCATTTAGGGGGTAGAGGTGAGAACAGCAGTAAAGATGTAGCAGTTAGAGAGGACAAATAGAGGGGTTTTATATGAGGAATTTCAAGGGGAATTTTTACAGAGACATGTCCAGGTCTTAAGAAAGTGTTCTTTGAGATCTTTCTTTATGGATAGCCAGGGGATGTTTGTTCAGGGAGAGGGCAGGAGCATAGCTATACAAGTTTTTACCTATTGATTTTTTGGTTTGTATATGTCTAAGTGACGTTGGTCAGAGCTCCTGAGGTTTCTAGCTGGACTGTAAAGACAGGTGAATGAGGAGATGACAGGGCAGGCAGAGGGATTTTTAAGGATGGTATGTATGATAAGTAGTTGTGAGGATAAACGTTGGTGAGGGAACTCTAATGGATTTAAAGCTTTGGGAGAATTTCAGTGATGGGAATGAGAGGTTTGGTCTGCTGCAAACCTAGCTACTTTGTTGTAGGTTGCTTTGAGTTTAGCTAGTAGACTAATCTGCAAGTCAGTTAGTATTTCTGAGCTGTAGAAGAGCTAGGTAAAAGGTATGCATAGGCTAGGGAGATACACAAGTCCTCTGTGAGGATTTTTTTTTTTTTTTGTTTCTGAAGAGAAGACCAAGTTTTTGGTGAGTTTTCTTTATACAGTGGTGGACATGTAGGTCAAATTTGAGTTGATCATCAAGAAGCTTAGTATGAGTTTCGAAGTTGATGATGATGTTGTTAAGTGATGTTATTGAGAAGGTGGGTTTGAGTGATTTTGGGAGAAAAAGCAGGAGTTTGGTCTTTTTAGGACTGAGAATTAGTTGATTGTTATTGAGCCATTTTTCAATTGAATTGGAGTTTTGGATACAGGTGTGTAGGTCAGGGAGGGTATCAGAGGTAATAAGGATTGTGGAGTCATCTGCGTATTAGATGAGGGTAGATTGTGGACAGGACATATGGAGGTGATTTGTGAGGATGCTGAACAGTAAGGGACAAAGAACAGACTCTTGCGGAACTCCCATCGTGATGATAAGTAAGGGGGATAGTGAGGAGAACCATTTAAAAAATTGTTGTCGGTTAGAGAGGTAGCTGGTGAACCAGGAAATGGTAGAGGAGGAGAGGGTAGGATCAGAGGTTAGAGAGTAGCTTAGGGTGTGAGACAGTATCAAAAGCTTTCAAGAGGTCTAGAAAGAGACAGGAGACAAGTTTGTTGTTATCTCTGGGCAGGGAAATGGAGTGGATAAAGGAGATGGGGGTTGTAGAGGTACTGTGGGTGGGATGGAAGCCATGTTGAGCTTGGGTGAGTAGGTTTTCTTGGAGTAGACAGTCCATAATTTGCTTATGTACAAATTTTTCTAGTATTTTTGAGAGGGGGGACAGTATAGCTATAGGGTGGTAGTTTGATAGGTCAGTGGGATTGCTGCCTTTGTGGATTGGTATAGCAAAGAGCTGTTTCCATATTGAGGGAACTGTGGATTCAGATATAGAGCAGTTTATGAGTATGAAAATAGGGAGTGTAATGGAGTTTGCTGCTTTAGGAAATAAGGAGGTAATTTGTCGACAGCAGCAGAGCATGGCTTAAGCTTTAGTAGGAAGTGCTTAATGTAGCTGGAGGGAGCAGGTTTGAGAGAGAAAGGATTATTTTGGTTAGAGGTGGTGGGGAGTGGGTCAGTGGAGTTATGGGGGCTTAAGATTGGTATTAGTTTACTGATATAGTCTATAAAGTAGGAGTTAAGCAAGGTGGCTCTTTCCAGGGGGGGGGGGTATTGTTTGGACTGGGGTTTGGTGTTGGGGGATTCCTAGGGTGGAGGATTTGGTTGATAGTGTTCCAGAATTTTTTTGGGTTGCTACAACATGTAATCCAGCAAGTTAGGTAAACATTTTCAAAACATCACATTCAGCTTGGCTCATGCCACTCATACTAGTAATGAGGTGTTCTCGTTTCAAGATGTAACCCATACCTCTGTATGTTAATACTTGTTTACTTGAGGGCTCACATCAAGAGACAGCAACAGGAAAGTATATATTAAACTGAAATGGCAAAGCTACCATTATTTTTCAGCATCTCTGCCAAATCATAGGATCATAGGAGATTACTATGCTAATGGCCCTGGTGCCATTACAAACCTAGACCTTACATGCTTAGCCAAGAGTTTATCCCCAAAAAGAAACCTCAGTCAGCCCTTGTCACCCCTGTCAATGAGGAACACAGGTGGAACCCCTGGGACAAATTTGTTGTTTCCCATCCACTCATCAAGGCTGAGCTTGAAGAGGGTCAGTGAGGTACTCTGTTTGACATGTATGGGAAGTCTATTCCAGAGACGGGGCAGCCTCTGGGAGACAAATCTGTCTCTCCAGCAGGTTTTGTTGATGTTGCATATTAGATTCAGGCCTTTTGAGTGGGTAATGCATGAGGAGTTAGACTTATGGATATGGAGCATCTCTAGAAGGGCAAGGTCCAAGCCTGCCTTGTAGGTGAGACACAGATCACCTCTGAGCAATCTGTATGATACCGAGTAGAGTGATAGTGATTTGAGCCTGTCCACACAGGAGAGGTGTTGGAGACCATGGACTCTTTTTGTGAGGTAGTTCTGTGGCCTTTCCAGTTGGTGCAGATGCTTGGAGAGATACATACCAAATGGGGTATTATACTCAAGGAGTATAGAGAGGTGATAACCTCCTTTTTTCTAGATGCAATCCCTTTACTTATGAGATGAACCAAGTAAAAGGTTTTTCTGACCACTGTCTCTACATGATGGTTGAATGTGAGATTGTTATCAACCTGAGTACCCAGGTCTCTCACCACAGGTTGTGTGTTTAGGGGGTTGCTGTTGATGTGGTACTGGTCTCTAAACTTGGCCAGCACAAATGATGAACTGCATCTCTTCATGTCAGTTTTTCTGCTGATAATGTTGTATGCCTCTGAAAACAGAAAAAAATAAGCAAGCAATTCATGGCATCCAGCTGTTTTTCAGCACTAATTGCCTACAAACAAGCCTACGTGTTATGGAAAAAACATATTTTTAAATTGTTTGAAATAGCTGGTACAGTATGTCTGCAAGACACTGCTGCAAACCGATAGCAATAGACTAGGCATGCTATTAGAAAGTCTATGAAAAAATATTCTAGGAAATCACTGAAACTGATTTCTGAAGAATGGCAAGCAATGCAGAAAAAGACAGAGGAAAGCACTGTGAAGCATACTTACAGATGACCTGTCTGAATTTTGTAGATAAGTCTGTCATTAGTACATATTAATATAAGCCACAGGCTTGTTCTCTTAAATGGGAAAAAATGGTGTTAAATGTGGAACTGCAAAAATGTAACAACAATGCACTCTGCTGTATGAAAGCTGATAAGTCAAGCATTGTGTAATTGTTTGATGTCAAAACACGGAGCCGAGAAGTCTAAATGAAGGAATTCTTCCTATTGTTTTGAGGCCAGAGTTAATGGCTAGAATTTACATGTATAATTTCTTTTATTGCTCTGGCTTCCTGACCAGCTGCAAGATCAAAAGGGCTATTAACCTCTGAGTTTCTGTTAGCCTGGGAAAACAGAAAATTGTTAAGAATTATGTAATTTGAAGCAGCACTGTGTTATCAATTTAAAGAGGGAGAATCAGACATCATTTTGTCTTGAGAACATCCAAATTACCAGCACTCTGCCTATGTCTGTATGTAAGTAGGATCTTAGACTTTAGTGTTTCTCTTAGAAATAGCTTGGAAATAGGAAGTTTAGACTAACTGTTTTCTTTGTTGACGTCAGAACTATTCTTCTGTATTATTTTAAGCGTTTTCATGTGATCTCTGAACTCTTGACTAGCACTGTGTAGTAAGAAGTATTGTCTTGTGTTTTTATTATTTATTATTCAATATTTTTAAACCTTTCAACTGGGGCCATTTTGTGTAGATATAACTTAAGCTCTAGAGTATATTGCATGTATATAGTGATACTGTCCAAGTCACTCCAAATAAGCCTTGACTGCTTAGTTGCACTTATCAAAGGGTGTCCAATTCTACTGTGCAATATTATTATCCAAATGGTAAGGGCCTTTTTAGTAGCTGATAAATATTAGTGGGTGGTGGCAGTGATTTCTACCTTATAGTCTGGGTAAAAGGGGCACAGCTGGAAAACCTGTGCCAGCCTTCCCCAGGAGTGTTTTTGTGGTTGTATATAACTCTTATCTCAAAGTGTGTGTGTGTGTGTGTCAGCTACTTGGGCAGGGACACAAAGCACTGGTTGGACAGAGAGGGTGCTCGAGGTTTTAGCTTGCCCACTAGGCTGAGATCTGGACGCTATAGCCCTGCCAGTGGGGAGTTTTATTGGGGATCTGGACAGAAAGGGAGAAACCAGCCCCAGACTGACTGTGATCTCTGTATGCTCTTAAGGGAAATTGTACTTTACTGTGTGTGTATTTATTATCCTCCCCTTTCTGGACACCCTTCACTGGTGTTAGTGGTGAGGATTGAGGCTCCTTGATTGCTGGGCCAGTGCACGGGCGGCACAGTTATTACCACAAATTGGGACTGGAACAGAAGTCTTGCTATCCATTGGCCTATCAGGAATGGGAGGCACTAATTCTGATTACACAGTACCTGTTGAACAATGTCTGGTCTACGAATAGAAACTGAGCTCTATAATTTTATGTGCTACAAAGTACAAAGAATAAAACAAAGTAAATATCTGTTATGTACAACATTTTAACATTCACAGCCAGCCGGTGAGAGAATAGGCAAGGTATTCAACTACAAGGCTGGTGACCTGGAATCACCTACTTGAGGGGGGGGTTAAAGCAAAATGGTGGACAACAGTGCATCATGGGTGGGAGTGCTCAGAGTGTTGAATATATAATTACAAACCCCTCACCTCTGGGATTTTGAGGACATACAAAAAAAAAAAAACTATTTTAAGCCAGGATCAGATGATGCAGGATCAGGATGCTGATTTCTTACCTAGAGATTATATGAATGCCCCACCAGCTCTGGCTTAGTTTGGCAGTCTCAGTCTGTGGGACAAACTGATTGGTTTTGGGGTAGGAGGAAGGAAGGAGAGGCACCAATCCCTGCTGATAGTTCTGCTGGTTGAAAGGGACCAAACAATGATTTTAAAAGACATTTTAACATCCACAAAATTGGTACAATTTAAATGCAAATTTAACTTTCAACTTCAGTTTTATTACACTGCTTTTAAGATAGAGTTAAAAACAAAACAGCTAAAAGTACAAAACTAAATACCAAAAGGATATATAACACAAAATATTTAAACAAGAATGTATAAATAAAAAAGTACAAACTGCTATTATACAAAATAAAAAAACAGGATTTCAGCTGATGAAAAATTATTTTTGCAAGTTTTTGACTCCCTACAGCTGATTATGAGCTGCATCCAGGGCATCTTCTCATCCACTGGGTCAAGTGAACCTGACCGAGCCTCCCTCAAACTAATTCTGACACCTGACTGCAAGTGATGAGGAGGCTGAAGCACCTGGATCAATTACATTAGCTGTAGATGATCTTTGTCCATCCTCTTCAACAGGCAGGACTTTGCTGCTGGCTGACATCCTTATTTGCACTGAAACAAAAGTCTTTTCTTGGGTTTAGTTCCTCTCCTAGCCCATAATGCTCAGTACCCTCCACTGGAAGCAATCTCTCCCTTGTCTGAACAAGCAACTAAGGTCACTGGTGAAATTTTCTAAGGCTAACTTTGAGTCCAAACTGGCTACATCCACTAAGGACAATAACAAGGCCTTCTTCACATACATCCACAATCTCAAAGGTAACACCAAAATCTGCTTGGAATGGGGGGGGGGGGTCACAAACACCATATACACAAATGCCTTAGATAGAGCCAACCTGCTGGCAGACAGATTCAATGAAAACTTTACACCCCTATCGCCCCATCAGTAAATGAGGGCATCCCCAGCATCTGCCCCCTCCCCTCATCACCAGGGAGCAGGTCTTTACTGCCCTCTCAAAGGCAAAAAATACAGCCTCCATGGGGCTTGACAACATCCCTGGCTGTGTCCTACATGAACTCAGCTATGAGCTCTCAGCACCATTAGGCACACTATTAAACCAAAGCCTGAGCACCGGCTTCATCCCAGCTGAATGGAGGACAGCCCCTGTCATCCCTCTACACAAAGGTGGAGCATCCACTGATCCAGGCAATTATAGGCCCATCAGCCTAACTAGCCTGATCTGCAAAGCTATGGAATGCATTATCATGCACCTTATAAACAAGGACATTGGCAACCTCCAGATACTTGACCCCACACAGTTTGGTTTTATCAAAGGGAGATCATGCCTGTTAAACTTAGTTGACTTCTTCAAAACAGTCATCAAAGCCATGGATGAGGAGAAGACAGTGCATACCACCTACCTTGACCTAGCCAAAGCCTTCAACACTATTCCTCACTTGGGCATAATAGATAAACTCTCCCAGCTAAGCATCAACCCATACATTAAAAGATGGGTAGCTAACTGGATCACTGATAAAACCCCCTCAGTCAAAATAGGGGAAGCCACCTCTAGTAGTAGACTCATAAAGAGCTGCATACCCCAAGGATCAATCTTGGGGCCTCTACTGTTTGGGATATACTTTTCTGAGGTGCTAGCCAAAACCAGTGGCCTGTGGGTGACCACGTTTGTATATGACTGCAAGCTGGGTGCTCTCTTAAATTCTTCTAGTGATATGAACATCCACCAAGAGGGCCTTACCCAAACAAATAACTGGGGTAAGAAGCATGGCCTCAAACTGAATCCCAAGAAATGCATCAGTATTCCCTTTGGAGAAAATGGTGTCCCCACTAATTATCACATTAATAACAATATACTAAGTACGCAATCAGTCATGAGGGGCTTGGGCACCCAGGTTGACAGCAACTTGACTTTTGACCGCCTTGTTGCCTCTGTTGTATAGAAGGCTTTCTACATGGCCCACCTAATAAGTAAGGGTATTTCTTCCCGGTACAAGGAGGTCATAACATCCCTGTACTCCTCCCTTATCAGACCCATTACTGAGTGCAATGTCCCCTTCAGCATGTACCTTGCCAATCACTTGCAGCAGCTGGAGAGGCCGCAGAGGTTCCTGACCAGGACAATCCAGGGTATCAAATGCCTAACATATACAGATAGTCTAAAAGCCCAGTCCCTCTACTCAGTCTCATACAGACTGCTCAGAAGTGACCTGTGTGGCATACAACACCATCTCAGACCCAGCCTTGATGGAGTTGCTGCATATCCATAAGTCAAACTCCACTCATGCAACCTGCATACAAGGCCTCAACCTGGTCTGTGACATTAACAGAACTTGTTGGTGGGATATATTTGTGTCCCAAAGACTCATCCATCTGTAGAATAGACTCCCTCTCCATGTCAAGCAGCATACCTCACTAGCCCTCTTTAACAGGAACCTGGATGACTGGATGGGAAACAGAAAATACACCCCTGGAATCCCACCTGTGTCCCTGATGGACAGGGCAAACAGGTGCTGACTTTGTGGGAATACGGGCAACATTTTTGGGTAGGCTTATAAAGGCCTCTGGGCCAGTAGCCTAGTATTGCCCTATGAACCTATGCTGTTACAGGAGTATATGCCGATCTGTATAGCTGTTGGGTGTCCTCTCTTCTTAATTCATAATTTGTACTTCTGAAAAGTCATATTGTCTTCAAGGGTGGACAGCAGTTTTCATTTACTAGCTTAGAGGTAAATGTATTTAATAAAAAAATGAGCTCTAACTTCCACAGCTAATCGATCTGGTCTTCATATAGTTGTGCAGTGGTCCTTACTATTACATGACAAGTGTATATACCCAATACTCAGGTATTTTATTTTCTGCTTGTAGTGTGGCAGTATTTTGTAAGGAATTTAGACTAAGTGGTAATACATACTCAAGGCATGGGATAAAAAAAAGTTATGTACTCACCATAACGTTCCATCTGTGTTGTCCATTTGCATTTCTGCCTCACTGACAGGTTCGGATCCAATCCCTCAGATCTGACTTGACTGTTATACAAGCTCATGGCAATCCTGAACTCTTGAGCTTCACCCTTACCCAAAATGCACCACCCCTCACTACTTCAAATCTTGTTTGCAGACCATAGGAAAAAATAGCTTATGCAACTTTAAGGAATGCTTAAGGAGTAGTATAGTAGTGGAAGGAAGCCAAAAGGAAACAGGGAAGCAGCCTTCAACACTTAAACCAGAACAAAATCTAAGCAGTCCAAAAGGCCTTGAAGAACCACACTCCAAAGATGCCCAAAAAGATACAAATGCAACTTTTATTTTCACATAAACGCTCAGATAAATACATTTTCATCCACATACTTCGTCAGATGAATTACACAGTAGTGGAAGGAAGGACAAAGCCATATCTGGAAGCCACACATATAAAAGGAATACCTCAAGGAAGAGTTGCTCTATCTACCTGTTGTTCCAGAATATAATGATAGGGGGTTGGTGGGAGGGAAGCTGAGGCAGGAATGAAAATAGACAACACAGAGGGAACATTATGGTGAGTACATAACTCTTTTATCTGATGTTGTCAATTTTCATTTCAGCCTCACTGATGGGACAGAGTCCCCATCTACAGAAAAACCTCAGGCGGCCTCAATGAAGAGTATTCCTAAGCACCATTGAGCCAAATGATGTGCTAGAAACTTAAGTCCAGTTTGTAACAAGATATGAAGGTATGAGGAGAAGCCCAAGTTGCTGCCACACAAATGTCATCCAATGAGGCTCTTGAATGAAAAGCTGAGGAAGTTGCAAATGATCTTGAAGAGTGAGCATGTACTAGCTTTGTGAGAGGCAAGTTTAATTCATTATAAACAAAGGAAATGCAGTTAGTTAGCCATCTGGACAGAGAAACTTTAGACACTGATTTACCCAACTTTCTTTCAGCAAAGGAGATAAATAACTGGACTGAATTTGTTCCGTGGAAATAAAATGTAATTGTGAACATCTAGTGAATTTAGCAAATATTCTTTATTTGTATAATTTGGGAAGAAAACTAGTAGATTGAGAGACCAGTTAATGTTGGATTCTGAAACCACTTTGGGCAAAAAAAGATGCATTGGTTCACAATGCAACTCTATCCTTGTGAAAATTAAGTATGGAGGTTTCACCAACAAGGCCTGAATTTCTGAAATTCTTCTGGCAGAGGGAATGGCCACCAAAAGCAATGTCTTCCAAGAAAGAAACTTTAGATCTCAAGTACTTGCAGGTTCGAAGGGAGGAAAGACTACAGCTTGCAGTACTAGGGTTAAATCCCATGGTGGAGTAGATCTCCAACTGGGGGTCTCAAGAGACGTGTTCCCTGTAGAAATGACCTACAAAATTTATGTGATGCAAGTGAAGAGCTATCCAGGCCAGTGTGAAAGTTGGAAATCTCCGCTACTTGAAATTTTTTGTGGATGAGATGGCCCCTTGACTAAAGCGCAGCACCAAGAATTCCAAGCCACAAAATGGTCTACATTACTTTGAAAAGCCCAGTGGACAAATCTTTTCCATTTGCTATGATAAACTTGTCTTTTGAATGGTTTGAGGGAAGATAATAGAATTTAGTGAACAGGAGCAGAGATCATAGGTTGTCTGGCTGTTTCTGGAAATGGAGAAGCCAAGCTGTCAGCTTGAGGTTTGGAAGGTCTGGATGAGTTGTTTCTGTTGGGTGAGACAGTAGGTCTAGAGCTGGGTCCAGAATCCAGGGTTGATGGATCAGATGAGGCCAAAGGAAGGGGATCCAAATTTGTCGAGGCCAAAAGGGGGCAAATGAGAATCACCTAGGAACTTTGGTATTAGAGGAATCAGGGAGTATGCATACAGTAACCCAGGGGGTCAATCATGAATAAGGGCATCCCCCGGGGACTGCCCCATGAGGAAATTAGGGCAAAGTAACTGCTGCACTTGTTGTTTAGGGGAAGGCAAAAAGATTGCAGCAAGGCTGGCCCTACATACAGTAAATCTCTTCTGCTACATTCTGGTTGAGTGAGCACCCATGAGGTGAAAGAATGTATCTGCTCAGTTTGTCTGCTAGCATGTTGGATTTCCCTGGATTGTGTGTTGCTAAAAGAAAGCAGTTGAAAGAGATTGCCCATTGCCAAAGACTTAGTGCTTCTCAATAAATAGGGTATGACTTGGTTCCTCCTTGTTTGTTGATGTACCAAATTACTGGCATACTGTCTGTGTGTATTGCAGTTGTCCCTGAAGGAAGAGCTTCCTGAAAGGCTTGCAATACTAAAACAACTGCTCTCAATTTTAGAACATTGATATGCAAATTGGCCTCATTGGGGCGTCCACGTGCCTTGAACTATCTTTCCCAGATAATGCTCCCCCCCCCCCCCCGTCTGTGAAGCATCCGTGGTCATCAAGGCCTTAGGTTGAGTAGGAGCAAATAACCAGCCTTGAAGAAGTTGATCCAGCTGGATCCACTGCATTAAATGTTTCTTGCATGAGTTGGTGATTCTTATTGGAGCAGATAGGGGAAACTGAAGAATGGACCACTGAGAAGCCAACATCCACTGAGGAATTCTCATGTGAAACCTCGTCAGAGGCATAAGGGGAATAGCCGCCACCATCATTCCGAGCACTCGTAGGACTAGGTGAGCTGAACTGTTGTGTTTCAAAGAATTTTGTTTACTTGCGATCTTAAGGTCTGAACCCTGGAGAGTGGCAGAGACGCCACTGTGGACCTTGTGTCTAGTAGTACTTTGATGAATGGAGTTAGATGAAACTGAGACTTTTTGAAATTTATGGTTATTCCTAGAGAGGCACAAGTTTGAATTACCTTTTCTCTTGCCACGATGAGTTGATTCCTGGTTGTGGCAGAGATGAACACGTCATCCAAATAAGGAAACACGTGGAATCTGTGCAGTCTGAGGTGAGCTGCTACCACTGCCATACATTTGGTGAACACCCTGGGGACTGTGGTGAGACCAAAGGGTAGCGTTCTGAACTGATAATGACTGGCTCCTAGCCATTAGCCTAAAAATCTCCTGGACTGTCTGCTTATCTTTATATGACAGTATGCTTCCTGTAGATCTACTGAGTACATCCAATTCTCTTTTCCCAGAAATGAAAGTACTGATTGAATTGTGACCATCCGGAACTTTGTTTTCTGCACAAAGTTGTTCAGGTTGGTGAGATCCAAAACTGGTCTCCAGTCCCCTGTCTTTTTTGGCACTAAAAAGAATCTTGAGTAAGTTCCGGATCCTTTCTGGTCTGAGGGGACCTCCTGGATGACTCTTGATTAACAGCTTTTGTACCTGAATTGCTGCTTGTTCCCTCTGACTGGGTGAAACATCAGGGAGTTTTTTGGAATTTAAGGTAAGATGGGAAAATGGAATAATATATTCTCTAGAAATGATCCTCTACACCCAATTGTCATTTGTCTCTGGTGCAGGGATAAGCAACCCCCAAATGCCTCCAGTGGGGGACAATCAGGCCTCCTTTCAGAAGCGCTGGAAGGGTTTACCAAAGAAAGGTTCTCTGGAACACAGATGTTGTGGGCCCCCTCTATCATGAGGGCAGTGTCCATCATTTGAATCTCCACCTCTGCCTCTGGGGGAAGAACCTCCATTTGTGTTCTGGAAATACCCTTGTGATTTTCTGAATCACATCTTTCCACCCCCTTGATGATTTCTTGAAAAAGATCTTTGAGGTGTGGAAAAACATACACCCATGGCAGAAAGGGTCTTCCCATATTTCTCACACCTGGATAGCATTTTCTCTTAATTTGGGGTCAAAAAGAGAGGATCTATCAAAGGCAGCACTGACAAATTTAAACTTAAAAGGCACCACAAAATTGCTTAAATGCATCCAGGCCTGTCTCTTAATGGCTATGCCTGAACCGACTGCTCTTAAGGTTCCTTCTGCCATGTTAGAAATAAGTCTCATAGAGGAATTGGATATGGATTGTAGGGTGTTGCCAGCTGAGAAGTGATGGAATCTTCCACATCTTCAGACACGGGTCCTGTGAGGGTACCTGAAAGCTCTTTGATGAGATCCCTCTGAAGCCTAGTAAAGTATGTCAAGTAGTTCAGAAACCATAGGCAAAGGTTGCTGAGGCATAGACACACTTCCCGAACCTGTCCATCACTCACAACTCCTTGTCAGATGAACAGATGCACTCTTATCAGCGAGTTCCTTTTTGGCGGCTGTGGCCACAAACATGGCATCAACTGGTGGACCTCTGGACCAAAAGGGCTTGGTTTCTGGTGGGAACCTGATCTTGTCTGTTTTCTTTGGGATGAGCTCAATGGTATCATGTTCTTTCCAGACCCATTGCGAGACTAAATCCAGGAGCTCGTCAGCAGACGGGACCACCCAGGAAATAGATGGGCCAGTATCAAAGGCCTCCAGTAACACAGATTCCATTGACCAAGAGTTGCTGGACTTCTATCCACCTCTCTGTTTCAAGATCTCCAGAATGTCTCCAAACGAGACTTTAGGAGGTGACCATGGGACCTCTCGCCCTCATCAAAATCTGTGCCCTCAGTGACTGATTCAGGGGAATCAGTATGCTTCCTCTTCCATGACCTCTTCTTAGAGACACTGGAGAAATATCAGAAGTGGTGGGGACACCCTTGTGTGAAGTCTGGGGTTTTGGTAATGGCTGTCCCTGTACAGAAGTTAGCTGAGTCTCATGGCACAGAGACAGGGTAGTAGAACACATAGGACCTGAAGGGGAAGGCATCGTTTGAGTCTGAGGTGTAGGCAAAGTTCTCTCCAGCATCCTAAAGACAGACTGCCCTGAAGAGGGGTAGAGACTCAGATCCAAAAAAATAAGCCTCTGATCCATAGTCCCTCCCCGCTCCGAGGATATCTGCCCCAAGGCCAAAGTTGGACCCGAGCTGGCCATTTCTGAGACTCTGAGATGCAGAAACATCTCTGAAGGTCCTGGAGTTGAATGCAGCATCTTGGATCAAACAGGACAGAAACGGATCTGACAGCTCCCTGAATCTGACTGGATCGAAGAGCTCAGAGCAAGTCTTGGACCCAGGGATAGTAAGATCCTCATATCCAAGGCAGAATGAGATGGATGACACTGATCTCATGGCTCCAAGACCTGGGCTTGAGTCAGATGAGGAACTGCCAGAGGAGAGGTTTCTGATACTAGGGCTTCCTGACCTGATGGCTAGGAGCCAAAAAATTAACAGACTGGCTCTGTGCTAAGAGCAACTTCATCACTAGCCTCTCTACATCTTCTTCAGTAAGGCTTCTGGATGAACAGGTAGAAAGAGCAGATGGGGATTTAGATCTTTCCATAACGGGAGATGGCATACTTGAAAAAGGATCCACTGAAGGAGAATACCTTGTTCTAGGTAAGGAGGAGGTATGATCTGAGGTCTTTCGATCCAATGAATCCTGCTTTTTCAGAAACTTCAGATCTAAAGAAATCATCGGATCTGAGAGGGGAGTGTTTTGACTTTGTCAGATCCTATACAAAAGACAGATCCAATAATTTAGGCTTCTTCCTCATAGGGTCCGAACTAACTGTAGGATCCAAGGAGGCATTTTTACAGATTTTTCTGATCTAAATAAGCAGAAGAGGAGCTGGGAGATGTAAGAGCTGCCTTTTTAACTTTTTCTTTAGCTGGTCTAGATATGGCATCACCAAAGGGCAAAGGTAGAAGTCCTTTTAGTATTAATTTATTTCTGTGATCCGTCAATGCCCTGGGGTTAAACACATGGCAGATTGCACAGCTTTCTTGAAGGTGTTGAGCACCTAGGCAGAAAACACACAAAAGTGTGCGAGTCTAAGAGTGGAATCTTCTGTTTACATTTTTGACATTTTTTAAATCCTGCAGGGCTTTTGCCTTTGTCAGCCATAATTTTAAACTCCAATACACACAAACAATATATATCAAAATAGTGCAATAACTAGAAGAAGAAAAACAAATTGTATAAAGGAGGAAAGAAATAGTAGAGTGGAGAAAATATCAACAATGATATTTAAGGCTACAATGTACTTAGAGGGACAGGATTACTAACAATAGCAATTAGAACACCAGAAAAAAAAAAAAACGGTATGGGTGAAAAAGGTTAAATTTCAATTTTAAAAATAGAAGAAGAAAATTAGAAAATTATAATAAAAATGACTAAGTAAAAAAATAAACTACTTGTCAACCAATTGCTCTAGAGATTAGAAAACCATGTCTTATCACTGGAAGCAGCAAGCAGGATCTGAGGTAAAGATGGGTGGCCCATTCTGGGTAAGGGTGAAGCTAGTGAGTTCAGAATTGCCACAAGCTTGTACAGAGGCTGAATCAGATTCGAGGGATCAGAACCAAGGCCATCAGTGATGCTGAAATAAAAATTGACAACATCAGATCAGTTTTTGGCTAAGGATGTGTGTGATTCTGCTGTGAGTAGGTTAGAGATTCTAGAGACTATTCTGAGTGATTTTAAGACATTGTCTGCCTGCTGCTCTGTATATGGGATAGAAGTTAAGCTGTAATCTAAAATAATACCCAGATACTTTCATACCTTGTTTGTAGGAATAGGTATATCATCTGGAACTATGATCTACCTAGATGTTCTTGTGCATCTTTTTCAGCAGGTAGGATGGTTTCCTCAGCTCAACTTCCTAGGTGTCTTCCACCAAGAATCCCTCCGAGTATAATGCCTTTGGAAACCAACACTAACTTCCTCAAAGCTCAGGGATAGAACAGCAAAGCTAATGAACACGGAGTTAAGCATAATCCACTAGCAACAACTACATTCTTCAGGGCCAAGTCCCAGGGTAGAAGACAGAACAGGAATCAGTGTCACCACTACTGATCCCAAAGGCAAGCCTCAGGACAAGATAAAACCTCCATACTCCAGTAATGTGCAAACATGAACGGAGGATGCACCCATCTGAGTGACAAAAGTTTTCTCTAACATCAGTACCAAAGGTCCAATGAGGGGAAAGCTACCAGAAAATGGGATAAAGACTAAATTTCTGTCTGCCATGGAATCACAGGGGGACAAGATCAGACCCACCTTAACTTTAGCCTGCAAAAGTTTTCTATCATTTTGCCATAGTCTAGTCTCCCATAACAGTGTGGTGTGACAACACAGATCTCTCCAACGCTGGGACAAAACATCATATGTGGAGGAAGGCTTGGGGGGGGAAGTTTATCAGTTGTAGTGGTATTAGACAAAAAAGATATTCCACCTCTTATACTGGACGTCCAAATGGAGAGATGAAATCAGCAAGAAAAAGAAAACAGTATTGTTACAACTGAATTCATCCTCAAGTACTGGTGAGTATCTTCATGTGGTGAACCCTGTTTTCACAAAACTTAAACAAAATGACACTGATATACAGAGTGCATTTTTTATATAGTATACATCATGGAGAAAGGTAGGTTAAAAATAAAGGCAGCTGAGTGCACAGGTCCCAGGATAAAAGTGCCCAGTCTTGGTGTACATATTGGTGCCAGGACTGGAAAAAATGGCAGTGCAGAATCCTCAAAACATGGAGACATTGTGTAGGATCAGGTATCATTTAGATGTACAAACATACAGTATTCTCTTTGCATAAGTCTAGAAATGCAGCCATATTAAACCAGGCCTTCACAGTGTTCATACAGTTTCAGTGAATGCACTTTCAATCAGTGAAAATAAACTTCAGTCAAGAATACTGGTAAGAACAGAAAGTGTAGTGCATTGAGAACGCACTGATCTTACAAGGCTTGGGAACAAAGGCTATACAAGTGTATAGAAACTTACAGGTTTTGGTGTAATTAGGAAATACTTCAGACACAGTCAGTTACGTCAGTTCGTTTGGACTGATGTGCAGAAAGTCAGTGGAGTACAGATGCTCGAGTATGGGTACAGAAGTCAAGTGAAATACAGAAGTCAGGTCAAATATTAAGCATTCCAGAATATTAATGATATTATTCAGGAGGATCAGAACATGTGTGCAGAAACTTTGAACATGTTTATCATCACTGTTATTGGAGACAGAATATGGATACTGTTGACGTCTGCCTCCATTGTACATAATAAAGCATTCTTAACCAAACTACAATGTTTGCAGACTTTACTGTGAAAGGTACAAGAAGACTTGGCACATAAAGGAGAGACTGGCACCCGTTCAGCACAGTTTGGGTAATTAATAGAACAAGGCATTCATTCCAGTTTCATTCCAGTTTCGTCCAGTTAAATCCAGCTCATACCAGTATCCTGCAGTCTTATCAATTCTTACACATTGCTAAAATGGAGTTAGGCCAGGCTAAGGGGGAGAATGTTCTATGTTGTAGAAAGAATTAATAGTCCACAAAATTCATAAAAAATAATATGCCAAAAAAGAGCAATAAAGATGACAGGATGGACTACTGAGAATAAAAAATAAATTATATATTGTTACTATTATGCAAGAAGTCCAGTATTTTCAGAAAGAAGATATTCAGAAAGATTAAGACAAAGAGCCTAAGAGCCTGAGAAATTAAAGGAAAGAACAACACTTGTACATGAAAGCCTGTCAAAAGCTTAAAATAAAAAATTGTGTTCATTAATACAACAGATCCATGAAAAGCATTACAGAAATGAAGAAACTTGAAGCCACCTAGAAAAAAGCAACAGAGAAAGTGCAAAAATATAAAGAAAAAAAGCAGAGATTTTTGAAAGGTATAAAAAAGAAGCATGGGCATTGGACAGAAAAAAAAGATCTGGCAGGGTGCAATATTTATGCAAAGGATATGGAAAATTTCATAACACCAAAAATAAGCAAACAAAAAGGAAATGTACAACAGAAGATTATTAAGGTCATGGATTATCTGTGAAGTAAAGGATTCAGTGTAGAAAATCCAGCACAGATAATGTCACAGCATGATGGGGCAATGAGTCCCCAGATTAAGGAGCAGTAAGTACAGCAGGAGGTATCTGAAGAAGTATGGACATGGGAAAGAACAAGAGATTTAATATGGTGCAATATTCATGGAAAGGAATCAATATATAAAAAGCAGCACCACAGATCTCTGAAGGGAAATACAGGCAAAGGCACCCAAACATGGAAAATTGTGCAACAGAAAAAAAAAAAAAAAAGAAAACAAAGGGAGAAGTAGAAAAGAGAGTTAGTAATGAAGAAGTTAAGCAACTAGAAACTGAAGTTATGGATTACTTGCGAAGTGAAGGACTTACTGCAAAAAATCCAACACAGGTAGTGCCATAGTACGATGGAACAATGAGACCCCAGATTAAGGAGAAACAAGTCTCTTGGTAGGTATCTGAAGACTGGCCAATCGATGATGCTCTGGAGACTTCTGTAGCAGACTTATCCAAAAGGTAAGATGCAGCTGCACAGCAAGAGAATTATAAGGAAACAGTAGCAACTCTGATGTAGACAATGTTGCAAAGTAATGGACCAATGAATCTTCATATGAAGGAGCAGCAAATGAAGTAAGGGGCATCTGAAGAGGATATGCCACAAGAAGATATTCTGGAACTTTCTTTGGACTACTCGCATGAAATGGACCAAAGGATGTGCTCTTAGCCTAGAAGAATATGATCTAAGGGAAGACCTGCTTGATTAAACAGATATGGATAGATATATTAAGATCAATTAAATAAATATATTACAGAAAGTAAATAGGACCCAAAATTTTAGAAGTTTGGTAAAACGGATGAAGACAAAAATCAGAACTATTAAGGGAATTTCTTGTGATATAACAAAAATAAATAGGACATATACCGTACAGCTAAATGAATAACAGATACAATTTTACCACAAAAATATAAAGCAATAAGGGAACGAAAGGGAAGAAATAAAATGCCATCATGGAAGCAACAAATAGAGAAAACTATAAATCAATTAAGACAAGAAGTATCAATATTAGAAGAATGCAGAAGAGGGAACAGATCATCAAACTACTTAGAAATATACATATGGTAAAACAACCCATAGTATCAAAACAGCCCAGGATCTATGATATATATATATATATTGCAAATAATAAACTAAAATAGCACAGGTAGAAAAACTTAGAAGACATGCAAATAAATATAAAGGAAAAATACAAAATAAGCAATTCATTGATGACCCAAAAAAGTTTTATATAGAACTTGAAAACAAAGCAAAAGGAGTAGAAACACCATAAAAAGAAGAAACTGACACATTTTGAAAAATATTTATAAAAAACACTGTGAAGATACTGAATGGATAGAAAATTTACGGGAAACAGTAAGGAGTTCTAATGTACATGATATGAAATGGGATGAAGTAATGGCCAGATAAATTGAAATAAAATAAAGCAAAACTGCTAACTGGAAACCCCCAGGCCCAAATGCAGTACCCAATGTCTAGATAAAAGTATTTAACATCTTTATACAAAGATTTAGTTTTGATTTAGAATTACTGATATGCATACCAATCTGGTTAAAAGGAAAAAGATACTCCTCCTTAAGAGTGAACTTGCAAGCCATCTTAAAAACTATCCAAAAACCAATAAGACTGGACACTGCTCGAATACCAACTCCTTCAGTTTATTAAAAATAGACATACAAGTGATGAGCGCTTTCGGGCCTTTGCCCTTCATCAGAAATTCAGTAAAAATCAGTAAAAAACCCGCCTGTTCTTAAGGGCGGGTCTCATAGGAATGACTTCATTATTCATGCAAGGCGTGTGCTTATGTAGATAGTAGGGGTGTTTTTGTACATCCAGTGACTGGAAGATTGTTTGATTTGAAAGGGAGAGCAACTTGTAGAACCACTGATGTGGTTTATTTGGCTGAGTGTCAATCCTGCACAAGTTTTTATGTGGGCAAGACCAACTGTATGTTTAAAGTTAGGGTCTTGCAGCACCTCTCTTCGATTAGAAATGGAGACACACGCAATGCATTATATAGACACTTGGTAGCTCATCCTACACATAGCTTCAAGTTTAAAGTGATAGTGAATGTGAAGTTGAACAAAAGAGGGGGAGACATTAAACAGTTAACAGAGCTAGCTGAATCTAAATGGATAATTGAGTTAATGGCACACAGGAGTCCTGGGCTTAATGAAGTCATTCCTATGAGACCCGCCCTTAAGAACAGGCGGGTTTTTTACTGATTTTTACTGATTTTCTATTGGTTTGTATTTGTTTAAAATGTTTGGTTTTGGGAGATGCTTTATCTGATGAAGGGCAAAGGCCCGAAAGCGCTCATCACTTGTATGTCTATTTTTAATAAACAGAAGGAGTTGGTATTCGAGCAGTGTCCAGTCTTATTGGTTTTTGGATATTTACTATGGTTTATTTGACTGGACTTTGGTGAGGCACAGAACATTGTTTTGTTTTTCATCTTAAAAACTATAGACCAATAGCTTGCCTTCCAACGATATATAAACTATACACTAGAAATGATGCTGACAGTTTACAATCATTTAGAAAAAAATCAATTATGGCAGTAGAACAAAAGAAAATTGTAAAAAGGGGAAAAATCTAAGTATGGCATGGATAGAGTACAAAAAAGCATATGACAGCATCCCACATTCATGGATAATGGAATGTTTGCAGATATACAAGATAATACCCTACACCGATCGATTACATTACAGAGACCATAAAACAGTGGCAAACCACTTTGCAGCTAAGCAATGACAAAGGGCAAATTATTATCCCAAGGATAAAAATTCAAAAGGGGTATTCCAGGGTAACTCTGTCACAGCTGCTTTTTTGTCTCGCTGTTAAGCTATTAAGCTGTCTGCTTAACAAATTAGACGATGGTTGCAATTTGACTTCCTGAAAACAACCTTGTTTAAAGACTTCTCATCTACTTTTTGTGGATGATTTAAAACTGCAGAGTTCATCAGATGAGGAGTTGAAAGCACAATTGCAAGTAGTTAAAACTTTCTTAGATGATAGAAGAATGTAATTTGGTCTTGATAAATATGCAAAAGCAACATTTAAAGTAGGAAAGCTGCAGCACCAAGAAAATAACAATACGGGACAGGAACATTATACAAAGGGACTTCAGCAGGAGGGAGAGTATAAATATTTGGGAACTGATGAAGGATCAGCAATAAAACATGAGTAAATGTGTATAAAACTCAGCAAGGAATATTTCAGAAGACTAAAACTAATAATGAAAACTGCCTTGACATCTAGAACTAAAGTCCACGGTATATATCAACTCGCTCTTCATGTTCTAACTTTCACTTTTCTAGTAACTGACTGGCCTCAGAAGGTAATTGATCAGTTGGTCAGAAAAATAAAAAAAATACTTCATACTTATCAAATGATATAGAAAGCTCATTGTATATCAAGATTATAAGTTCCTTGCTCAGAAGGCAGTACTGGGCTCCTTGAAACTGATTACACTTTTAGCTCTGCAATCCTGGGACTGCATACATATCTGCTCACCTCACCAAATCCAAACATAGTAACATTTTTAAAACATGAGAAGAAGTCATCTAAGATGACTTCCCTCCTACGTTTAACAGAAGAATATCAGTGTCAAGTAGTAATGGAAATTAAGCCAAAAATCAGGCAGAAACTGAATGTGCAAAAAAAAAAAAAAACGAAAGAAAGAAATGTAGAAAAGGCATAAATAGTGTAGCAAGTATACAGATCTCCTGGAACAACTTCATGTTGATTAGGATTTGACACTGGACTGGTAAGGAAGAGGTGGAAGAATCTCAAAGCAGACTAGGCATAAAGTGTACTAGTCTTGTGATGGGATCATATGTCTTCAACAAAAGAATGTTTTAAATCATAAAGTCTCCATAACAAAGTAGTTGACAAACTGCTGGTACCAGCATACATAAGTTCCAAAACACACTGTACACAAATAAAGAAATACAACATATCACAATCATGATGCAGCAAATCCAAACACCAGCTGTTGGAAACCTAATAGTCTTCATAATGGGAAAAAAAAAATTAAAGAAAAAAATGCTTCCTTAAGAAATATTACTGTAGTGCATGCGGTGTGGTGATTATGCTTTGATATCCAGAAAAAAAGAAATCAATTGAGTACTTCTATAGTATGAGACCTGATTTTAACAAATGTTAACTGGTAACCATTTGAAATGTCAGGAACCGCTACAGTGAGTCTTGAAACATGGAGACTGAATAGCGGAAAGAACAGACTTATACATACTAAAGTCCAAGATACCGTTTCTCGGAATATTCCTTTTTCTCTGAGGTATGACAATCCCAGAGTTGGTGTATATAAGTTCAATGGGTGTGTGGGGTGCAGTGTGCCGAGGTGTGTGTGGGGGGCTTGCCCCCCCCAACAAAAAGATTTTTTATGGACAAGTGCAATTTTCAAGATTTACTCTTCTCCCAGTTTTTGGTCCTTTTTTCAGCTTTTTTCCACTCCACATTTTGAGTGCTGATATTTCAGTAAGGAGCCATGCTAATTCCCCCCAACTTCATTTGCTAACATCACATATCCCATTAGTATCTTGGAGTACTGCCCAGCAAATAACAGTGGCAGAATAAAAATAGATTTGTTTCTGCATGCCGCTGTCTGGACTGGTAATGTGCCTCTGACTTTTTCTAAAATAAAAAAAAATCTCTCACGCTCTTTTTCTGACAGCACTCGCAAAGTGGTTTATGGCTCTGAAAGACGGAAAAACACTTAGTGAGTTTTTTTTCTGTATCTAGTAGTACATGGAGCAGATAAAGGCAGCATAAAAAATCAAGAAAGCATGGGTTCTTCCTGAGCTGTGACTGCTCCAGCTTGAGTGGAAAAAAATCTCGAGTTACAATGGAGGGTGCTGAACATTGCAGGGGAGGGGAGGATCTAAAATCTGGGAAAGTATTGTGTCAAGACCATAGGGACAATGGCTGATTGAGAAGATGTTTAACAAAATTATCCTACATCATGAGTATAAAAGTCTAAGACAATTAAAAGAAATGATGCCACTGGTCCAAAATGTTCTCATTAAATGCCAGCTCATACAGATACACTTGCAGGGTCTACAAAAAGAGACCAAAGCTGAATACAAACAAAATTTTTGAAAAAGGGCATGCAAAATGTAGGTGTCCTACAGACTGGTAAGAGATGACCTATGTCTGGCATACAAGGCATCTTCTGATGCAATACTGATAGATTTACTGCACATCACCAAGTCAAATGGCAACAGAAAATCCTTACTTTAGGGATACAAACCTCTTCTGCAAAATCAACAGAATGTTTTGGAGCGACAAGTATATCTCCCAGAGGATACTGTTTGCTCTGGAACAGACTTCCCAACCACATAAATCAAAGTTCATCCATGTCCATATGCAAGTGCAACTTGGGTCTATAATGTGAAATAGAAAATCTGTCCCAGGACTGCCTCCTGTACTACTAATGGACAGATGCAACTCATAAATTCTTTTTCCCATGCATGGGTCCTCTCAAATTACCTGTGGTATGATCCCAGTTATTCTCATTAGGGATAATATATAATTATTGACCACTGGATGGTTAAGGTCAATCTCTAACCAAATGGGTTAAGTTAATTTGAGCACAAAAAGGGAAACTGGCTAGGCTTAAAATGATCCACAAGGGCAGCTAGCCTAGTACTTGCCTATAAACTTATAAAATGAATGTGATAATACCTCAAGAAGATTAAACCATGGCATTTCCAGTGTTAACTAATAACTGACTCTGTCAGGAAATAATCTACATGAAAACAAGTTTATGATATTAAGCCCCATTTACACTTGTAAGGTAATGAATTAAATGCTAGCATTTGTGGCACAACTTATATTCTTATCCTATATACTTATTTCCAAATGCTTACAGCCTGAAACAGTCACTCCTCTTGCATATAAATTCTACAAAAACTCTCCCTACAACCTCAGAAGACATTGTCTATCAACAGTGAGTCTCAAAAGCCCCACAAACTAATCTTCAATGTACCAATCATGCATTCTGAGTTCTTGCACTAAAGGCCTGGGAATCACTGCCACTCTCTCAAAGTCCAAGCCATCTACTCCAGATTTAGACACAGTTTAAAGCTCATCTTCTGAAAGAAATCCAAATACAGATGGAATCAAATGGGCCACATCACTTAACCACTAATGTTCTTACTAGCGTCACTTCATTTTCCGTTCTTTATTCTCAAAGCAAATGGTTTTACACACTGTATGCATTTTTTGACAGTGTTATGTAGTTACTTATTACTTTGTCATTTTAGAAGATTATCTTCAAAATGTTTTAACTTTCTGTATGCTTTTGATTGTGTTCACCCAGGTTGGATCTGAAACTGGTCAGTTATGATCAGGGCACTATCCTGCTAAGCAAGCATAAATTAATTATACATGTATAAAATCTACTGTGCATAAAAACATGTTATGTGAAATGTACCTTGTTTGCCAACATCAAACCTTTTTAAGAACTACTTGGGAAATGCTGTGGTTGACTATGTTGGATCACTTCAATAAGCAGAAAAATATAAAAAAATGCAAACAAGCAGCAAATAAGAATGCTACAGCTGTGGCACTGAACCTCACAAACTATAGACTTAAATGCATATACTGCAAAACACCAACTTCAGATTTCTGTTAATGTGAGCTCCCCACCGAGGCATTACAATTTTTAACTGTTAAGGTCAATGCTTGCCGTGGCAAATTAAATTAGGTAAGCATACTCCCTCTTTGCTCAAACTGTGCTTTGTGTTGCTAATAAGATACCATAAAACTGAACCTCACATACTCATATTCCTTAAGAAGAAATCAATTAAAATAAACCTTGTTTGCCAGGTCCTGCAAAACACTGTCATGGATGCATTTGCTTATGACTCACAACCTTTCAGTTCTACTTCTTTTCTATTATTCTAGTTCCATGCTTCAAGGCCATATGTAGGCGTTGTACTTCTGAGCAAACATTCAAGAGAATGGGCAGAGATGAAATCAGTCAGTTTTGAAAGAACAGCACATACAGTGTCAAGCACAACTTAAGAACACAAGGTTAGTTCAGAAATCTTTGTTGACCATTTTTTCATTAAATATTAAAATATTTTTAAATGTAATTTACAGTCTAGGGTAACAGTTTTTTTGTCTATGAGTATTTTTTCTGTATCAGTACATCAGTGATGTCACTGAACTCAGCATTCTGAGGACTTCTTGCTTTTCTTTTATGTTGCTCTACAATACAACATATCCGTCCAAAATGTATTAGGAGTATTACCAGTTTCAGCAACAAATAAATATCTAGGCAATGCCTTAAAGGTACTGTTCAAAGTAGGTAGATATGATTAAAATGGTACTACAACTCTACCTTACAGATGATCTAGGTTAAAATATATTATGTGAGCACTGCTTATAACCTTAAACTAGCTTAAATGCAAAGAAGAGTTGGGGAAACAGAGTCATTCACTGGAACTAATAGAAATGCTACTGCAGTTTTTGTTCTGTAGTTGTCCCCTTTACATGTTTATGGTGTTATGCAAAAATTGTTCAGACCTACTGTATAGCCCAGGATGACATTCTCAGTTGTGGAAGGCATTGTAACATTTCAGTTGAATTTCTTGTCCAATCTCACCCCCACACATGCATAAAAATGCGTTTATAAAATGTGCTCAAAATCAAAAGATCAAAAATGGTTAACAGGGCCATGCAATTATGTTTAATACAGACCTAAAATGATGCTCTCCCCAACAAAGGATTGCAAAACAGCAAAACACCAGGCATTTCATATGTACAATAACATGTTAGGTTGTTCATAGGTTCACAGGTTCATACTAGGCTATCTGCCCTAGGGCATCTATAAGCCTAGCCAGAGTGTGTTTGGCTTTTGCCACCCATTTTAAATTCATTTTGCTATGCCCTTTTTCGAGGTTAGTATACTGTGCCTCTGTCTACCAGTGACACAGAAGTGATACCCGGGGTAAACCTACGATCTCTCATCCACTCATCAAGATTCCTCTTGAAGAGAGTCAATGAGGGACTCTGCCTAACCTGGAGTGGGATTTTATTCCAGAGTGAAGGGAGCCTCTGGGTTATGAATCTGTCCCTCCAGCATGTCCTATTTATTTCAGTGCTGAGGTTCAAGTCTCTCGAGTGCATAGCTCGATGGGATTTGGATTTTCTGAGGTGCAGCATGTCCATTAATTCCGGGTTGGACATGGCTTTATACGTCAGGCACAGATCGCCTCTGAGCAGGCGGTATGCCATTGAGTAGAGCTGGAGTTTCTTTAAACCGGGCAGCATATGGCATCTGTTTGAGCCCTTTGATCCTCTTGCTGAGGTACGTTTGGGGTCTTTCCAGTTGCTGCAGGTGTCTGGTAAGGTACATCCCAAAAGGGGCATTGTACTCAATTATGGGCCTGATGAGGGATGAGTAAAGAGGCACAATGACCTCCCCTGATCTAGATGTGAATCCCTTTATGATTAGGTGGGCTATATAAAATGTTTTTCTAACCACTTTGGCCACGTGGTTGTCAAATGAGAGATTGCTATCAACCTGGGTCCCCAGGTCCCTAATTACTTCTTCTGTACTTAATGGATTACCACCTATGTGGTAATTTGTGGGCACTTTGTTTTTGCCAAAGGGGATGAATATGCACTTTTTGGCATTTAGCTTGAGGCCATGGCTCTGGCACCAGTTGTCTGTTTCTATGAGGCCCTTTTGGAGGATGCTTGTGTCGGCTGGAGAGTCGATTATGGCGCCCAGTTTGCAGTCATCTGCGAACTTGGTCAGCCACAGTCCTTCCGTGTTGGCCTGTACCTCCAAGAAATATATACCGAACAAGAGAGGTTCCAGGACTGAGCCTTGTGGGACACCACTTGTAACTGGTTTGGAGTCTGACATGGCTCCAGCAATTCTAACCATGTGGGTTCTGTCCTTGAGCCAGTTTGCAACCCATCTAGTGACATAGGGGTTTATATTTAAGCTGGTGAGCTTATCTATAATGCCTGAGTGGGGTATTGTATCAAAGGCTTTTGTGAGGTCCAGGTAGGCTGTGTGGACCACCTTCCCCTTGTCAATGGCCTTGGTGACTGTTTCAAAGAAATCGACCAGGTTTAAGAGGCAGGATCTGCCCTTAACAAAGCCAAACTGGGTAGGATCCAGTGTCTGTAGGTCCCCAATATCTTTATGAGGTCCATGATGATTCTTTCCATAGCTTTGCAGACCAAGCTAGTCAGGCTTATGGGGCGATAGTTTCCAGGATCCATTGAGGCACCACCTTTGTGGAGAGGGACCACTGTTGCTGTATGCCACTCTTGGGTAGATATCCTGTAGTAAGGCTGAGATTGAACAGTAGTTTTATGTTTGGGTTTAGCTCTTCTTGGAGTTCATGTGGGACGCAGCCCGGGACACCGTCTGGTCCCATTGATACTGTGTTTTTTGCTTTGGAGAGGGCGGCTCTTACCTGAGCATCTGAGATGTCAGGGGGGCAGCACTCTGCTGGGATAGATATTTGCCCTTTTGGTGGGGAGGGGGGGAGAAGTTTGCGCTGAACCTGTCAGCTAGGATGTTGGCAATGTCTGTGGGTTCTATGTATTTTTTGTCATTTTGGACTAATTCTGAGCATATCTGGGAATTCCCACCCAGGTTCCTAACATAACTAAATAAAGCCTTGTGATTATCCTTAGTGTCCTGTGCAATTTTTCTCTCGAAGCTGGCCTTAGATGATTTTATGAGTGCCCGTAGTTTTTTGTTAATACTGATCAGAGATGCCTTCCCTTTTTGGGATTTTGCTCCATCATGTAGTAGCTTCCTCCTTCTATTGTATAGTTTGTTTATGGCTGGGGTCCACCAGACAGGACGTCTGCCTTTGGAGGATTGGGTCTTGGTTTTATTTGGGATTGCATGATCCATGCATTCCTGAAGGTGTTCATAGAATGCGTTTATAAAGGATTCTGCGGTCTGGGCCGTATTCTCCACAGGCTCGGGGGCTTTGAAGGATTCCACCTCGGTTTTGAGAAGTATAAAATTTGCTTTAGAGAAGTTTTTCACTGTGCTTTTCTGGGCAGGGGGTGGGGTCGGGATGTGAATATCCAGTGACATTAGTTTATGGTCTGATCTTACCAGTGAGGGATACACTTCTAGTCTGGAGCATAGAGTCCCCATGTTGGTGATGATCAGGTCCAGTATATTTTCCCCTCTTGTGGGAGTGGTAACAAGCATTTGAGTTTATAAATTCTAGGAACCTTTGGGCTAAGGTGTTGGAGCTAGAGTAATGCTCCCAGTCTATGTTTGGGTAGTTGAAGTCACCCAATATAATGGTGTTTGGAGAGACCTTCATATTTTCCAGTGTTCTCAGAAAGGCCGAGTGGGGTTCCTGGGTTTGAGAGGGTGGTCTGTAGCAGGCTATAAACTGGAAGGCAGTTTTACCCACTGTTAGTTGCACATGGATAGTCTCTGATGCTTCGTGCTGTGCCAGCAACCTGGAGGTGTGGGTATCTTTGACGAATATTGATACTCTCCCTCCTTTTGTGGTTTGGTCCAAGTTTTGGGGCCGAAAAGCATGGTATGAGGTATAACCTGGTAGTGCTGGGGTGTTCTCGGGAGCCTTGAACCAAGTTTCTGTTACTGCACAGATATCGATGTTCTCCATGCTAAAGAGAGTTTCGAGTGTGTGCATCTTGAGGTTTAGACTTCTGGCGTTGTGTAGCATTACTCTTAGTTTCTTATCCCTTGTGATAGCTATGGAGGTGGGTTTGTCTTTTGAGCCTTGCCTTAAAAAGGCACTATGGGGGAAGCAAGAGCCTTTGCCAATATCCGAAAGCCCAGGGGTGACAGGTGCAAGCCGTCCCTAGCGAAGCATCGTGGCTTGTTGGGCATGTCATCCCAGGCTGACAGGCATTGGATCCCCTTTGAATGACACCAATACTTAAGCCAATTGTTGAAATTGATCATCTTGTCTTCATATTATGGCATCATTCTTGGTGAGGGTAAGATGCTACTCAAGGTCAGGGTCATACTGGCCTGGGCTACATGCTCAGAGAGCTCCTCTATGTCTCTTTTCATGTAGTCCAGGGAGGTACGTCTCAGGTCATTCACACCAGCATGGACAATGACCGAGTCATATTTGTACTTGCCTTGGAGTGACCTGAGTGCTTGTGTTATGTGGCAGATCCCAGCGCCCAACAGGCAGCTCACCGTGACCTTCTCCTTGTTCAGCCTGGTGAGTGGGACGTCAGTGTGCCTGACGATAGAGTCATCTTTTACAAGTGTATCAGGTGTGTTGTTTAGCCTTAAGGGCTGTGACTGTTCAGCACACTGGCTTTGTGAGTTATGTGTTGCACGTGTTTTGTTTTGGGGTAGCAGTTGTTTGGGTGTCTGCTTTGGAGGTCTCTGCTGCTTAGGCAGATTTTTATTTAAAGCCTCTGAGTATGTTTTTGTGTGTTTATGTGTTTGGTTTGCTGTCGTGGTAGGTTTATGTGAGACTAGAATTGTAGTGAGTGTGGTTTCCTTCTCCTCCTGACTGGTTACGCCAGTACTAAGTTGAGAGACCTTGACCTCCAGTTTGGCTATATGGTTGCATCTCTCACATGTGTCTGTGTATATGAGGCAGTTGTAACATTGCCTCAAGATTCCCAGATTCACCAGCTGGACCGGAGAGGAGATTGACAACTGACCTTTGGACATGCTAGAATAGTATTGAGAATTCCTTTATAATTGAAAAAAATGGCCAATGGGGAACAAGGTACTCAAGGGGAGTTTGTGAGGGTGTAGTGCTTTTAATTTTTTAGTGCTGACTTATATAATTGCTTTAGTGAGCAAGTGCCAGGTAACTTAAATGCAATGTGTTACAGGTAACTTAAATACAAAAACGACAAACAGTAACTTTCTTTCAAGTGAAACAAGGAAATAAGTTCAGTAAGCAATGCAGATATCACTAGGAATCCACAGATGCGCTGAAAAGCCGCGTTTTAGGTGGAATTAGAGTTTCAGGAAAATAACAAGCAAACAAACAACAAGCATACAAACAAAGCTAGATTCAGCAGGCCTGGATCTAGTCTATGCTACAGCAAACAAGGTGTACCAATTTCCGTAAGAAATAGTTCAAATAAGCAGGCACTATAAGCCTTTAACCAGAAATTCCCAGCTCAGAAGGGCAGAGTCCAGCCTCTCCTCCCACAAGAATGCAGACCAAGAACCTTCTTAATGTAAAATAACTGGCCTGAAGCCCAAGTGCTTAAACCAGAACTAATACACTTTTAGAATAACAGACACTGAGCCTTCAATCAGCAGTTCCCAACTTAGAAGGATGTAAGCTACCTATCCTGCCACCACAGTGCAGGCCACAAACCTTCCTAATTTAAAACAACTGGTCTGAAGCCCAAGTGCTTAATCCAAAAGACTTAGAATGATAGCTACACTTTAATCAAGTTACTACCAAGCAGTAATAAATACAATTGAATATTTTAAAGAATGCCTGGATTAGTGCTCAAGTTATACAAACAAAGCTAGATTCAGTAGGCCTGGATCTAGTCTATGCTACAGCAAACAAGGTGTACCAATTTCAGTAAGAAGCAGTTCAAATATGCAGGCACTATAAGCCTTTAACCAGAAATTCCCAGCTCAGAAGGGCAGAGTCCAGCCTCTCCTCCCACAAGAGTGCAGACCACGAACCCTCTTAATGTAAAATAACTGGCCTGAAGCCCAAGTGCTTAGACCAGAATTAATACACTTTTAAAATAATAGACACTGAGCCCTCAATCAGCAGTTCCCAACTTAGAAGGATGTAAGCTACCTGTTCTGCCACTACAGTGCAGACCACAAACCTTCTTAATGTAAAACAACTGGTTTGAAGCCCAAGTGCTTAAACTAAAAGGCTTAGAATGAGTTACACCAAGCAGTAATAAATACAATTGAGTACTATTAAGATGACGCAAAAGCAAAATAAAGTAGGAAGAAACACAAATACAGTAAAAGCAGATAAATTTTTTTTTTGAGTGAGCAAATGAGATGGGCCCAGGAGTTACAGGACAGAAACAAGTGCAAATGCAGGCCTTCAAATCAGAAAGTTGAGAGAGATTGTGCTGGAAAGCCAATGGAAAGTTAGCATTTAAGGCTGACAACACTTGCCTATCCACAAAAACAATCCCTAACTCAGTCTATGGTCTTCCTAAGCATTCTCAGAGATAAAATCTTTCCAGTCTCTCTAGGGTCTCTTCCCACTGAGCCATGTCTGTTAACATTTTGTGAGCAATACCCAAAGGTGCCAAACCACCACTTCAGCTGGCTCTTGCCAACTAGAGAAGCCCTGGATCTACTCCAAGATCCTGTCAGAATGCCAGGCTTCTCAGTGCATCACAGAAAGTGAGGACAGCTACCATGTAAAATAAATTTCTCCCAATTACATCCATGGTACTATCCTTTCGGTTATTACTCAAAACTCATCACCACAGGACTTCCAAGATGGCTGTGCACTGATCAGAAGCTTAATTTCAGCTCTCCCTGTTTGAAAACATAAAGTAAAAAAAGGGAGCCAGTTTCTTTTTGAGTAAAATTCAGTTGCTGGCTATTAAGAACACTAGCCATATGCCAACAAAGAAGAAATTTACAGAACCTGAAAGAAAATCAATCAGAAGAGGTGGAAAGAAAAGACTGTATGTGAAGAATGTTGTAGCTGTTCTGGTACAATGGATGGCTTCCATAATTTAGAGGAAAAAATAAATCAAATGCATTCAGAAGTAATTTAAATAAAATGAAACACTGAAGGAGTATATCAACTAAAAGAAAAAGAATGCTGAGCTATTCAGATGACCTGAAAAAACTGCAAAAATCAGAAGATGAAATGGAAAAAAGGCTGGCTAAGTATGAAACTTCTCAAGAAGCGCTGTTTCAAAACATGGTAGAGTTAAAAGACAGAGTGCACAGAGAAAAAGTACAGTTTTGTACCTACCATAAATGTAGATGTTTGAAGATCCACATTGCTGCAGTCCTTACATATGGGTAGTCCGCTGTCCTCGGTCGGCCCGAATACCAAAGTATTAGGCTGACGTCGGTCATGGGCGCTCAGATCTGACATCAGAGCGTCAGGGTATAAAAGCGCATGACCGACGTCATATCCTCAGTCTTTTCTTGCCCCAGATGTCAGAAGGCCCTAAAAAGAAAGGCCACAGCCCAAAAACAGGATACCTCCCAAAAACATGCCCAACAACAACCATCACCCAAACCATATAACCATGCCAAACTACAGAGGGGAAGGAGGGAGGGAGGGTAAATTGGACTGCAGCAATGTGGATCTTCGAACATCTACATTTATGGTAGGTACAAAACTGTACTATGTTCTTCATCTCACATTGCTGCAGTCCTTACATATGGGTAGAATCCCAAAGCAGAGGTAAAGGGAGGATGGCAAAATCATAAAGCATTAGGGGCTGCTAAAATGCCCTGTAATATTGCAGTGGCAAATCCAGCCCTAGACTTAGAATAAAGAGGAAGGTGGTAATGCTTGGAAAAAGTATGTACTGAACTCCAAGTGGCTGCTTCCAAAATATCTTTTGTAGCTACCCCCCTTAGAAAGGCAGTAGAAGTGGCAGTAGCTCTAGTGGAATGAGGTCTGATTCCAGCCGGAATCTCCTTACCATGATGGGAATAACAGAAAGAAATACAAAACCCAATCCATTTAGAAATAGTTTGTTTTGAAACAGGTTTTCCCTGAGAACCCAAAGCAAAAGAAACAAACAACTGCTGAGACTGCCTGAACCCCTTGGTTCTGCTCAAATAATAACGTAACTGCCTGTGAATATCCAAAGTATGCAAAATCTTCTCCCCTTTATTTTGGGGGTTTGCATAAAAAGTAGGCAAATGAATAGTTTGGTTCAAGGCCACACTAGAAACCACTTTAGGCATAAAGGAAGGATTAGTACGCAAAGATACCCTATCCTTATGAAAAATCAGGAAAGGTTCCACTGCCATAAGGGCCTGAAATTCAGAAACCCTTCTTGCAGAGGTAATGGCCAACAAAAAAGCAGTCTTCCATGATAAATACTTTAACTCGGCAGTAGCTGCAGGCTCAAAAGGTTGTAGAGTAAGCTTTTCCAACACAAAATTGAGATCCCAAGCAGGAGTAGGAGCTCTACGTGGGGGCTTATGTTCTTTGCCCCTCTAAGAAATTGCTTAAACAAAGGATGGGAAAATAAAGGAGGGTCACAGTCATAGTGAGCAGAAATGGCTGCAGCATGAACCTTTATCGAGGAGAAAGACAAACCCTTGTCCAATAACTCAGTAAGATATTGAAGAGAAACACTTAAATCAGGCTTGGAAACATCAAAGTCCTTCGCTTTGCTCCAAAGAAAAAATCTCCTCCATTTATCAGCGTAAACTTTCCTTGTACTAGGCCTTCTGGCCTCCAAAATAACATTCAAAACTTGTTGTGGAAGCTGAGACCCTCCAGGGTCTAAAACAGAATATGCCAGGCTGTGAGATGCAGAGACTGAATCTTGACATTGAGGAAGTGATTGCCCTCCTGAGACAAAAGATGCGGAATCAAAGGCAGAGGCCATGGAGGCTCCCGTACCAAACTCCTCAGTAGTGGGTACCAGTGCTGTCGAGGCCAATCCGGCTATCAGAATCATGGATGGCTTGTCTATTCTGGCCTTCAGGAGTACCTTGGGAATGAGAGGCAGAGGTGGAAAGGCATAGACATGAAGATTGCTCCAACTGAATGATAGAGCATCCACCTTCCAAGCTGTGGGATGAAACATTTTTGTGCAAAACTTTGGCAACTGGTAATTTAGTGGAGAAGCGAACAGATCTATGTCTGGAGTCCCCCATAACACTGTCAACTTTTGAAACACATGAGGATCCAGTTTCCACTCGTGAGGATCCACAATTTGTCTGCTCAACACATCCGCTAAGGAGTTCTGTGCTCCTGGTAGAAACCTTGCCTGAAGATTGAGGTGTAAACTGAGAGCAGTCTCCCACAAAATCATCGCTTGCCTGCAAAGAGGGTGCGAATGGGTTCCCCTTGCTTGTTGATGTACCACATGACAGTAGTGTTGTCTGTTTGAATCAACACCTGTCCTGGGTGAAGTAAATCCTTGAAAGCCATCAATGCAAATTGGACTGCTAACATCTCCTTCAAGTTGATATGCAAATGTTGAAGTCTGACAGGCCACGTGTCTTGCACCCATTTTCCATTGAGGTGTGCTCCCCAAGCCTTGTCCGAGGCATCTGTCATTAGAATCTGACTCGCCTCTGGTCGGGTCACAGAGTCCCTTGTTTAGGTGACATTCCTGAGCCCACCACAAAAATTCTTTCTGAATGCAAGGTATTATCTGAATGACAGTGTCTAGATCTTGGCAGTGTTGTGTCCATACATTTTTGAGATACCATTGAAGCTTCCTCATATGCAGTTTGGCATTGGGAAGCACCAGAATACAAGATGCCATGAACCCCAAGGCTTGAAGAAATGTCCTTGCAGTCAGCCTGGACTGTAGAGACATTTGATGGAAATAAAGAGAAAGGCTTCTTTGTTTGTCCGGGGTCAAAAAGGCCATCTGGGAAGCTGTATTCAGTCTCACACCCAGAAAGCACATGTCCTGAGAGGGTACTAGACTGGACTTTGTTTCGTTCACAGAATACCCTAGGCATCTTAACACTACCATCACATACTGTAGATGATGCAGAAGTTCGTCTTTGTGTTGTGCAATAATCAGGCAATCGTCCAAATAAGGATAAATCTGTATTCCTCTTAACCTGAAAAAGGCTATCACTGGAGCCAGAACCTTTGTGAACACTCTGGGCGCAGTAGATAAGCCAAAGGGCAATGCAGAGAACTGATAATGTAAATTTCCAGCCGAAAACGCAGGTACCTCCTGCAACTGGGCCTGATAGGAACATGAAGATAAGCCTCTTTGAGATCCAGAGTTACCATCCAGTGATCTTTTCCCAACAGAGGTAAAAGCTGTTGTAACGTCAGCATTTTGAACTTTGGAATGTCCAGATAAGTGTTGAGGATAGATAAATCCAAAATTGGTCTCCACGTGTTCCCTTTCTTTGGTACTAGAAACAGGCGAGAATAAAATCCTAGTCCCACTTCTGACAGAGGAACTGGCTGTATAGCTCCTATTTGAAGAAGTAAAGAAATCTGCTTGTGAGCCTCTATCCTTTGCCGAGGAGGAACGTCTGGCATGCCTTTGAAAGGAGGCAATGTATGGAAATAGAACTTGTAGCCTCGGTTTATAATGTCCAATACCCATTTGTCCTGGGTGACTAAAAGCCAGTTTTGCTTGAAGAGTGCTAACTTTCCTCCCAAAGGAGCTGCCAGGAAGAAGAATCTGGCAGCTGAAAATGCAGGTCATTGGGCCTGTTTACGAAAGGACTGGCCCCTGCCCTCACCTGCAGATTGTGCAGGTGAACTCCAAGTTCTAGGCCTGAATGTACTGTGAGCTCTGCCCCTGCCACGTCTAGATCTACCCCTAGACTGAGAATCAGAAGAAGGGTAGGTCCACCCCTTAGTAGGCCAATTTCTACTAAACTTTGGAGGTTGCACCTGCAAAAAACTTTAACAGTCTGCATGGACTTAGCCTTGTCTTCCATTTTCTTCAAAACCGACTCCACAGGGGGACCAAACAAAACTTCAGACTGTAAAGGGGCATCCAGAATTCTAGTTTTAACATGCTCAGACAAATTCTGATCCTTAAGCCAGGCGTGCCTACGAAGAACTGAACCAGTGGCAGCCACCCTAGAAGAGGCCTGTACAGCATCAAAACCACACTGCAAAGAATGCTTCCCCACCTGTTCAGAGACATGTACTAAATCCTGCAATTCTTTACACTCTATGCCCTCTGCCAAAGCATCCACTTTAGATTTTAGCTGAGAAAGGAGGAAATTCTGATATTTCAACATATGAAACTGGCAATTTAAAGCCCTCATTGCTAAAGTAGAAGAGGTATACACCTTCTTACCCCATCTATCCAAAGCTCTAGCTTCCTTATCTAGAGGAACCGGATTCTTTACAACAGAAGCTCTAACACCCTTAGGCCCCTGACTAATAGTTTCTGGGTCCGCCCTAGGACTCTTATACAGATATTTATGAGCCTCAGGCACCCTGTAATACCTGTCCGGTTTAACTGGTGCAGGAGGCAAAGAATCTGGATTAAGGGAAGCCTCCGAGAAAACATCTTGAACAACATCCAAAACAGGAGGTATAGCCAAGGGTCTATGCTGTGGTAAAACAAGAATTCCCTAAGCCTCTTCCGTGAATCAGAGAAATCCTGTCCTTCCCACTTAAAATGCTCCCTCATGGAATGCAGAGTTTCTGAAAATGAAAAATCCTCTGGAGGAGAAGCAGAAGGAGTGGAATCCTCTGCATCAGCTGTCGAATAAGGGGGAAAATCTTGAATATCTTCAGCAGAAGAGTCTGAGTCATCTGAGGCCTGATCCAAACTTTCCAACTCTGGCTCCACCCTGGGCCTCTTATCAGGAGGGGGCATAGAACCTCTAATTAAAGTAATCAAATCTTCTGCCATTTTAAGCATGTGCTTTTTAGGCACAGACCCTGAAGTACCTGGAGGGACACCAGAGGAAGGCAAAACAGACCTGCCCTTAGAAGAAGCCTTAGAAATAGTAGCAGAAGGCCTAACCACCTTAGGCATAGAAGGGAGAACAGTAACCTGAGAGGCCCCTTCAGCTTGACCTGACTCCTGTGAGGCCACATCCTGCAAAATCAAAGTTTCCCCCTGAGACTCCACCTGCACCACTGTAGTTTCTGCAGGACCGGCGTCCGAAACGGACGAATCAACCTGTCTAGGTTTCAAGGATTTGTCTTTGCTTCTTGGAAGTGGGCCGGAGGATCCGACGGCATATTATAATTACACCGCTTACCAAAGACTAACCTAGCACAATCTAACCTTCTTTTTATAGTGCGCTTATTAAACCTAGCACAAAACCGACACCCGACTACGCCGTGGTCCGGTCCCAAACAAGGAATGCAAAGAGAGTGATAATCCCTATGCGGCATCTGTTTCCCACAAGAAATACAATTATTCACTTTTTCTGACATCCGGAATTAACTGAGGCAAGAAAAAACAAAAATATTCCCCAACGGGGTACTTAGCCCAACTTGGTTTCGGTCTGAAACTCAGAATACGAAAATTTCAGAACGCCGAACGGCACTTGCAACGCTGCTTCTGCATCGGACCATGCGGCAAAAAAGACTGAGGATATGACGTCGGTCATGCGCTTTTATACCCTGACGCTCTGATGTCAGATCTGAGCACCCATGACCGACGTCAGCCTAATACTTTGGTATTCGGGCCGACTGAGGACAGCGGACTACCCATATGTAAGGACTGCAGCAATGTGAGATGAAGAACATCCTGAGATTTTCTGTTGTACCAGAGTAACTGGAAGGAACAAACTATATTAATTTTATGAAAGCACAAATATAAGCAACTGAACTAGTATTCAAGAGCAGAATTTGTCAATTGCAAAGGTACATAGAGTATAAGCTCCAAACCTGACCAAAACAGCAAGACCTGTATTAGAAAAGATGCAATTTTACCAGCAGGAAGAGATGATCCTGACAACATTGTGGACAAATGGAAAAGTATTAAAAATGCAGACAGCAGAGTATTTGTAGAAAATGATTATTCACTGTAGACCAGGAAGAAGAGAAGCAAATTTATCCGAGCAAACAGGGAATGTCGACAGGAAGGTGTGGGATTTAAGCTGCTGTATCCAGCTGTCTTCGTGGCATTTTTTTTCCTGGAGGATCAAAGCCATTTTTTGATGAAGAACAGGCTAAGGAGGATATAAAGTTTATACAACAAAAAATGAGCCAACCAACAGAATGGGACTCTGCTTCTCATTCATCTGACAACACAGCTCATAGACTGTCGTTGCTAGTGAAACCTTTTCCAATGACACAAAGGAAAATGCTTCAGAGACAGACGAATCAAGAGTACCTTGAACCTGAACCAGAGTCTGTGTTGGGATATGGAGATGAACAGGAAAAAGACCAGCAACACTGAAATTAGTGAATAAATGGGAGACTATTAAGCATCAATCACATCTGTGAAATATGGCTTTGTAAGGAAAAGCAGCTGAAAATGACTGGACATTTGCTGACTTTGTCAAACTTGTAGGTGGACTGTAAAGCATAAACCCCACTTTATGTCATTAATAGTTTTTTTTCCCACTTTTATTGTCCTAAATAAGTAAAACAATTTTTGTTCTTAGTATTTGTATAAAACACTTCATGATATATAGTGCATGCTATATAGTTTTTCATACTGTATAGTCAGGGGCATTTTTAATGTTGGGGAAGAGTAATTTCAGTGACTGCTGTATGTGTTAAAGACATTAAAGCAAAAAAGAAGTTATGTACTTACTATAACATTCCATGTGAGTTGTTCATCTTGCCTTCATTCTTTACTGATGGGTTCGGAGCCGATCCCTCGGCTCCGATACGGCAAATTTCAAAGCTCGAGGTCTTCAAATAGCTTGAGGCCAAGTCCGTATCCCATGATGCACCTAGAATTACCTCAGATCTTGTTTGCTGTATATAATAATACCATATGTCATTCTTTCACTCCCAAGAGAAAGGTAGAGAAGGATTGAGTAACCAAGATGGATCCAGCATCTCGGTCATCTATCAGCCCAGGAGGGGGTAGGAGGGGGGGACGCAAGAATGAAGGTGAGATGAGCAACTCACATGGAACATTATGGTAAGTACATAACTTCTTTATGTGAAGTTGTTCAATCTCGCCGTTCATTCTTTATTGATGGGTAGTGTTCCCAAGCACCATCAACCTCAGGTGACTCACGGGAGTATATTTCTCAGGACCATGGCTCCAAAGGAGGCCCTGTCTCTGCAGGCCTTGTCAACTTTACAATGAGTGATGTATGAGGTTTTGACCAAGTGGCTGCTGCACAAATGTTATCAATGGGAAGCCTGGCAGAAAAAGCAGATGATGTACAAACTGCTCTGGTTGAGTGAGCTTTAATCTTGCGTTGCAAAGGCATATTGGCAGCTGAATAGGCAAAGGTGATACAATCAGATAACCATTTAGACATAGTTGTTTTAGCCACTGGTCTACCCTTCCTGGATCTGAGAATGAAACAAAAAGTTGGTCAGATTTCCTGAAATCTTTTGTTCTATCCAAATAAAATCTGAGCTGTCTGTGAACATCAAGCTTGTGCAGCATATACTCTAAATTATTTGAATGGTTGGGGAAAAAGACTGGCAAATCAATAATCTGGTTGAGATTGGTTTCACTGCAAACTTTGGGCAAAAATGAGGGGTTTGTTCTAAGTGATACTCTGTCAGCATGGAATATCAAATATGGAGGCTTGATTGATAAAGCCCGAAGCTCTGACACTCTGCGGACACAAGTAATAGCTACCAGAAAGATGGTCTTCCATGATAAAAATTTGAAGTCAAAAGAGGAAGCTGGTTCAAATGGTGGAAGAATTATCCAGGAAAGCATAGAATTTAGATTCCATGGAGAATAGGGAGATTTCATAGGTGGTCTAATATGAAAGGTCCCTTTGAGAAAGGCTTTGGATAACTTGTGAGACATGATATTCAACCCTTCAAATCCAAGATGAAAATTAGGAATAGCAGCCGATTGAACACAAACTGTTGCTGCTGTGGCTCCTTTGTTAAAAATCATAGTTAAGACCTCTAAGATGGAGGCCATAGGGGCTTGGTAAGGATCAATATTATTTTTAGAGGCCCATATAGAAAATGTCTTCCATTTGCTAAGATATAGCTTCCTAGTAGAAGATTTATGAGAAGATAAAAGGATCTGTTTTGTCACATTGGAGAGGTTATGGAACCTGGCTATAATGGGAACTGGAGCAGCCAAGCTGTCAGCTTCAGGGACTACAGAGAGGGAAGAAGATCCCCTGACGAGTGCATCGGAAGGTCTGAAACTGGGTCCAGAATCCAAGGATCTTCCAAAAGATGAAGTCGGAGGAAGGGGAACCAAATCTGATGAGGCCAATGAGGGACTACTGAATGATGGTCCTTCCCAGGGTTTTTGCTTTCTGTAGAACCTTGGGTATCAAGAGGATTGGTGGAAATGCATAGAGGAGACCCGGAGGCCAGTCATGTAGGAGTGAGTCCCTTGGGGTTTCTCCCGGAGGGGGATTAGGGCAAAGTAGATTCTGCATTTCATGTTCATGTGACTGGCAGAAAGGTCGCAGCAAGGCTGGCCCCACCTGCAGAATATCCTGTCCTCTATTTCTTTCTTGAGGGACCACTCGTGGGGCAACAAGATGGCCCTTCTGAGTTTGTATGCTATCACGTTGGATTTTGCAGGGATGTGTGTTGCCAACAGAAAGCGCTGGGTGGAAAAAGCCCACTGCCTTACTCTGAGGGCCTCTTGATAAAGGGGGTAAGACATGGTTTCTTCTTGTTTGTTCAAATACCAGACCACCGACATGTTGTCTCTCTGAATCGCAATCGTACCTGGAGGAAGAAAGTCCTGAAAGTACGCCAGAAATACCGCTCTCATCTCCAGAACATTGATATGCAGATGTGTCTCTTGATCGGTCCATGTGCCTTGGGCTGTCTTTCCCTGAAAATCCCCCCCCCCATCAGGGAAGTGTCCGTGGTCACTGTGGCCACTGGAGGGCGTAGCATAAATGGGCGTCCTATCATGACATGAAGTGAGGTCAACCACCACTGAAGGTCCTTTTTGCAAGAATTTGTGATCATTATAGTGTGAGACATGGGAAGCTCTTGGTAAGACCATTGAGTGAACAACAGCCATTGTAGTATGTGCATGTGCATACGAGTTAGTAGTATGGCTAGAATTGCTGTTGCCATCATGCCCAATAATTTTAGAACTTCTGATGCTGGTGCTCCGTCTTTTGATATCAGAACACTGAGATGCTGGAGAAGAAGAAAGACTCTTTCTATTGGAAGCCTTAGTGTGGTGGTGGTGGTGTCAACTCTGCCCCGATAAAAACAATATGCTGCGATGGTGACAAGGAAGATTTTTCTGAGTTGATTATAATGCCCAGATGATTGTAGAGTGACAGAGTGGACTCCCTGGCCTGAATGAGTTGATGCCTGGTGGTGGCAGTAAGGAGCCAATCATCTAGGTACAGAAACACTTGGAATCCTAGATGCCTCAGGTGAGCCATGACCACTGCCATGCATTTGGTGAACACTCTGGAGGCTGTAGTGAGACCCAAGGGCAGGGCTCGAAACTGATAATGATTGGCTCCCAGCCAAAAGTGCAGGTGATCTCTGGATGGTCTGGCCATTTTTATGTGGTAGTACACATCCTTGAGGTCTATCGAACACATCCAATTGTATTTCCCTAAGAAGAGAAGTATAGACTGAAGCATGACCATCCGAAACTTCTCTTTCTTTACGTATTGGTTCAGTCTGCTGAGGTCCAATATGGGTCTCCAGTCCCCCGTCTTCTTTGGAACCAAAAAGAATCTTGAGTAAGTTCCGGATCCTGTCTGGTCTGCTGGGACTGGTTGGATGACTCTTTTTCTTAGCAACATTTGGACCTCTATTGTTGCCTGTTCCCTGTAACTGGGTGGAACGCCTGGAATTTTTCTTATGATTGGAGGGGGTGTGGCAAATGGAATGAAGTATCCTCTGGAAATGATACTTTGTACCTAGCTGTCTTTTGTTATTTTGAGCCAGGCATCTGGATATAAAGATAAGCGACCCCCGACTACATCCAGAGCAGGACAGTTGGGCCTCCTTTCAGGAGCGCTGGTAGGGCTTCCCAGAAAAGTGATCTCTGTCGCCCTGGTGTTGCGGACCCCCTCCGCGTGAGGGCGGCATCTTCCATTATTGCCCCCTCCTCTGCCCCTGGAGGGGATCCACCACGTGTGCCCTGAAAGGCTCCTTGGGTTTTTCTGAACCACATTTTTCCTCCCCTTTGACCTTTAGAGTAGGGTCGGGTAGGGGTGGAAAAATGGACCCCGATGGCAGACAGAGTCTTTCCGTCCTGTTCACACCTGGTTAAGGTTTCCTTCACTTTAGGCCCGAAAAGGGATGAGCCATCAAAGGGAGTGTTCACGAAGGATGACTTGAAGGGCTCCGCAAAGGAACACAAGCACATCCAGGAATGTCTCCTAAGAGCAACTCCTGTACCAACTGCCCTACTCGTTCCATCAGCTGCATAAGAAATGAGGTGCATGGATGAGTTGACAATAGAATGGAGGCCATAGGGGCTTGGTAAGGAGGGTAGCAAGATGGGTGGCAACTTTGTTGGAAGCTCCTGCAGCTAGTGTACCCTGAAGAGCATCTCCTAGTTCCTTATGGAGATCTCTTTGTAACCTGGTAAAATGGGTTAAATAGTTTAGCGAACGAAGAGCAAACGTCGCTGAACTAAACATGCGCTTCCCATATCTATCCATAATCTTGGAGTCTCTGTTAGGAGGATGGATAAACGAGGAAGTCTCAGACATTTCCTTTTTTGTGGCTGCTGCCACCACCATGTTATCAACTGGAACACCTTTTGTTAAAAATGTTTTGTCAAGGGGGCAGAAATTAATTTATTATGCCTCCTAGGGACAGGCTCCATAGTATCCGGAGACTCCCACGCCCTTTGTGAGACCACCTGCATCAGCTCATCAATGGACAGGGACACCCAAGAGGTGCAGGGCTGAGACCCAAAAGCCTTCAGGAGAACTGACTCATCCTCAGTAGGGCTTTTGGACTGCCAGTCACCCCTCTACCTAAGGATCTCAAGTATCTTGGCGAATGGGATATCCTCAAAGGGGGACCATGGGGACCCTTCTGACTCATCTAAGTCAGTATCTGATGTTAGAGACTCCTGTGGGGAGTCTAGATGTTTCCTCTTACATAATCTCTTCCTGGGAACCTTATCATTGGGAGCTTCTGGTGATGTCTCAGAAGAGCAGGGGCCACTCAATGGGGCTTCCTGAGGCTCTGGGTCTCTACGCTTGGTCAGGATGTGTGAGGCAGAAGCAGATACAGGCCCTTTTGGGGAGGAGGAAGGCAGACCTGAGGTTGAGGATGTCCTAGGAGACATGACTCTCCTCATGGCATCGAAAGCACCTCTGCCCTGATGTGAGGGAACCAACAGATCCAAAGAAACTGTCGACACCCCAGGCACCAGGAAAGTGGGCTCAGAGCCCGAGGTAGGAGCTGAGGCCCCAAAAGGCAAAGTCAGAACCAACAAGTCAGTCCAACTGCCCTCCCTGGACCCAACCAGAGAGTGTCAGCTCCTAGAGTCCTCAATCGGTACCAAGGACATCAGAGTGCACGGACCTGAAGACACTGGAGCAGGCTTCAGCTCAGAGGGTTCCATTAACATCAGGTCTGCCTCTTCCGGCTCCAAAGGACCAGCATGGCTTGGAGGAGAAATACTTTGAGTTGTTGCAAGGGTCTTTGGCTCTGAAGCCATTTGGGTCGAAGCTGATAACATTTTTCCTAAGGCCGGTGCCAATAACAGCTTCTGCACCACACGATCCACATCCAGATCTGACAGGCTGATACAGGATCAAGAGGAGCGTACCGAAGGTGGTACCGACTGAAGTAGTGGACTCTTAGGCACTTCAGAAGTTATAGCTAGTGAGTGGGATAAAATGAAATGGAGTTTAAAAAGAGGGTAGATATAAAAGAGAAAGAGATATGGTTAAGAAGTAATAGGCATTACTTAGAGGGGCTGACAAAAGTTAAAATTTTGCAAAATAAGGGGAATCTTCCAGAACAAGAAGAGGCACACATGCAGAGTGCTAAAGAGAAAATAAGGGACTATATTGATAAATATGCATAAGTTTAGAAAGACTGCTGTTAAGCAACTATTTTTGATAGCGCCAAAGCTCTAAAATGTTTATCACAATGACTTAGGCAACAGAAAGTAGAAAGGGAGATCCTGTACAGGTATTACCGATACTCCGGAAAGTTTATGAAACTTTGTATAAAGCCTGGAAATGTGGAAATCAAGAAAGAGTACAAATGGAAATAAGTATTAAAGACTTGTTTATGCCAAGATTAAAGGTAGATGAGACAACAACAACCAGTTAAGATAGCAGGTAATGAGATAAAAACAGTGATGTATAATCAATCTCCTGGGAAGTCTCCAGGAATAGATAGTATTCCTGGAGAAGTTTGGAGGGAAGAAAGTGATAAAGATTTGGAAGATTTCATTTAACAGTATTTTAAAATGAGGGGAAGCCCCAAAATCTTGGAAGAAAGATGTGGCAGCTGTATTAACTAAAGATCATTCAAACCCAGCTTCACATTGAGCCATTTCAATTTTAAACCATAATTATATGGTGTCTAAGTCTTTACTAGCTAAGTTGCAAGTGTGACAGGGAAGAAAGACGTTACTGGGAACATATGTTTTGGGGACTGTAATGAGTTGGCATATTTTAAAATTCCCTATAGAGTACTCTGGATCATGTAGTTTTATGGAGGAGAGGCAAACATTTTACAAGATTAATAGAACAATGATGATCTAGTGGGAAACAGAATATAAGAAAATACTGCTTCTTATGATGGGTCTTCATGCAGAGAAAGCATTCAACAAAATAAGCTGAGATTTTATGAGTTGGACAATGGAAGCATTTGCATTTCCTGATATAATAATAATGTTAATTAGGAGGATATATGAAGGATCTGAGACAAACATTAAAGTGGGAGGGTTCATCTCTGATAAGTTCTGTTAGGGGTATCAACTTTCCCCTCTGTTGTTTGCTTTATATTTAGAGACATTTGCAAAGAAAATGAGGGACTCAGAAATTCAAGGATATTATATTAATTGGTATGGTAAATAACAAAAGTTGGACTTATTTGCAGATGATATTTTGTTATTTAACAAATCCAGAAAAGGACATTTCGGTGCTGTAAAACATTCTGAGACAGTTTCAAGTCTTTATTGGATATACAAGTAAAGAGGATAAAACAAGTGCTACAGCCATAAACTGTTAATTCACACACACATTGATTCAGCAATGCCCACATTTATGGAGACATGATAAGGTAAAGTATTTAGGAGTATGGATTAAAAAGGCTTCTGTTATGGCAGCTAAGAATACTTGGGAAGAGATTAAACAAAAAAATACAAAAAACTAACAAAAATAATACAAAAACTGAGAAACTGGAAGCTCATGTTTATGCATACATATAGTAAGATACAAGCAGTAAAAAAAGTTTTTAGTTCCCTTTAGTTTTATATATACAGGTCATGTATATTTTTATCAACCAGAACAGACGTTGGGGGCAATAATTAATTAAGGGTAGAAGGAACTTATCAAGAAGGAAAACAGAGCAAGAGTTAAGTGGGATATGTTTATCCTTCCAATGGTGATTTAGGATTACCTAATTTGAAGGGATATTTTAGATCTACACAATTAAAGTTCATCTATGTAGCACAAGCAGAAGGTTATAATTCAAAATGGAATCAATCAGAGAAAGTTAGCAAAGACTGGGAAGACAGACTGGAAAAGCAATTTACAAGATAACAATGGGATATGTATGGCTACCAACTGTGCAATAAAGTCCAGAATGTTTAGGATCTTTGCTTGGAAGTGTTTGCATAGTTTTTTTTTATCCCAAGTAGACTTCAAATAATTTTTCCTAAGGTATGTTGCAGGTGTGATAGGGAAGAAAGAAGTTACTGGGAACATATGTTTTGGGGACTGTACTGAGTTGGCATAGTTTAAAATTCCCTACAGTGTAGTCTGTCAAAATTATTGGGTGCACGAATGACTGTAACTAAGAAAATTATTCTTTTGAACTGTGACAGGATCTGAATTAGGTAGCTATAGTAAGGCCTTATTTAATTTAATTCAATTGCTAGAAAATGGAAATCAGAGTTTAAAACAACTGTATTTGAAGTACTGAATATTATATAAGAGATAAAAGAACTGGAAGAGAGATATTTAGAAAAGGAAAGGAACAAATTACATAGAAATAATTGGAAATTGTGGAAACAATACATGAAGAATAATGTTCAGGAGAAGAATGAGTGAGGTTCGAGGGAAAGCTGGAATTTATACAATTTCTGTAATGTTGGACTGATGACAGTTACAAAGAAAAGTTATACAGGCCACCCTCTCAAACTCAGGAACACCACACAGCCTTCCTGAAGACACTGGAGGGTATAAATGTATCTCCAAACACCATCATATTGGGTGACTTCAACTACCCGAATATAGACTGGGAACATTACTCAAGCCCTAACTTTCTAGCCCAACGGTTCCTGGAGTTCATAAATTCAAATGCCATGGAACAGCTAGTCACTGTTCCCACGAGAGGAGAAAATATACTAGATCTCATTATCACAAACATGGGGACAAAATGCTCCACACCGGAAGTATATCCCTCATTGGTGATATCTGATCATAAACTAATCTCAGTGGAAATCCACATCCCGCCCCCACCCCAAACAAAAAAGACCACAGTGAAGAACTTCTCTAAAGCAAACTTCACACTACTCAAGACTGGTGTGGTATCCTTCAAGGCCCCTGAGACAGTGGAAACCACAACCCAAGCTGCGGAAGCCCTTACAAATGTCTTCTATGAACACCTCCAGGACTGCATGGATCAGGCAATCCCAAATAAATCAAAACTCTTTCCACAAAGGGCAAACGTCCAGTCTGGTGGACTCCAGCCATTAACAAACTTTACAATAAGAGGAGAAAGCTATTACATGATAGAACAAAATCCATAAAAGGGAAGTCACCCCTGATCATTATTAGTAAAAAAATACGAGCACTCATAAAATCAACTAAGGCCAATTTTGAGAGAAAAATTGCCATGGATTCAAAGGACAATCATAAGGCCTTTTTCAGCTATGTTAGGAACCTGGGTGGAAACTCCCAGATATGCTCAGAATTAGTACAAAATGATACAAAATCACTGAACCCACAGACATTGCCAACATACTGGCAGACAGGTTCAGTGCAAACTTCACCCCTCTCCCCCCCCTAAAGGAGAGATAACTATCCCAGCGGAGTGTAGCCTCCCAGACATCTCAAATGCACAGGTGAAAGCTGCTCTCTCTAAAGCTAAAAACACAGCATCAATGGGACCGGATGGTGTCCCCGGCTGTGTGCTACACGAGCTAAATGAGGAATTAAACCCGCACATAAGGCAGCTGTTTAATCTCAGCCTTACCACAGGATACGTGCCCAAGGAGTGGCGTCGGCAACTGTGGTCCCACTCCACAAAGGCGCTGCCTCTACGGACCCTGGTAATTACTGCCCCATAAGCTTAACAAGTCTAGTCTGCAAAGCTATGGAGAGGATCATAATGGAGCTCATAAACAAAGATATAGGGGACTTGCAGACATTGGACCCGACCCAGTTTGGCCGTCAAGGGAAGATCATGCCTTTTGAACTTGGTCGACTTCTTCGAAACAGTCACCAAGGCCATTGATGAGGGAAAGGCAGTCCATACAGCCTACCTTGAACTTTCAAAGGCTTTCGACACAATACCCCACTCGGGTATTGTAGAAAAACTTACCAGCTTAAATGTAAACCCATATGTCACAAGATAGGTTGCAAACTGGCTTAAGGACAGAACCCACAGGGTTAGAGTTGCTGGCGCTATGTCAGACTCCAAGCCGGTCACGAGTGGTGTCCCACAGGGCTCGGTCCTTGGCCCCCTATTGTTTGGCATCTACTTCTCAGAAGTACAGGCCAACATGGGAGGACTTTGGCTGACAAAGTTTGCAGACGACTGCAAACTGGGCGCCATAGTGGAAAGTGCATCGGACACGGATATCCTTCAGAAGGGACTCACGGAAACAGATAGCTAGTGCCAGAGCCATGGCCTGAAGTTAAACGCCAAAAAATGTATAGTCATACCCTTTGGGAAAAACAAGGTAACCCCAAGCTACCATATAGGTGGCAATCCACTAAGCACAGAAGAGGTTATCAGGGACCTGGGGACCCAGGTTGACAGTGGCCTTTCTTTTGACACTCACCTTGCTAAAGTGGTTAGAAAGACCTTCTACATTGCCCACCTGATCATGAAGGGATTCACATCCAGATCTTGTGAGGTCATTGTTCCCCTGTACTCTTCACTTATCAGACCAATGATCGAGTACAATGTCCCATTCGGGATGTATCTCGCCCGACATCTGCAGCAATTGGAGAGACGCCAAAAGTTTCTCACCAAAAGGATAAAGGGACTCCAAAATCTGTCATATGCTGCCAGATTGAAGAAACTCCAGCTCTATTCAGTCGCATACCGTCTGCTCAGAGGTGACATGTGCCTGACATACAAGGCCATGTCCAACCCAGAATTAATGGACATGCTCCACCTCAAAAAATCCAAATCCACCAAAACCACTAGAGCAAGTGACTTAAACCTTAGCACGGATATAAATAGGACGTGCTGGAGGGATAGATTTATCACTCAGAGACTCCCTATGCTGTGGAATAGAGTCCCGGTCCATGTGAGGCAGAGCACCTCGCTGGCTCTGTTCAAGAGAAATCTTGACCTGTGGATGGGAGATCGTAGGTTTACCCCGGGAATCATCTCTGTGTCACTGCTGGACAGAGGCACAACAAACTAATGGGTACAGTATTTTTTCATATAAGGGGTGGCGTAAGCCACAAAAAGTCGGGCTAGGCTTATAAATGCCTTGGGGCAGATAGCCTAGTATAAACCTATGAACCTATATGTGATGTATTATGCATCTAAATAGAAAAAATGTTAATATGTTTTGTTTTCTTTTCAATTAGTGTATGTTTGCCTACATCTTACATCATAATTAAAGATGTTTAAAAAACTTGGGACCATAGATGAGAATGAAGGTACAAACTAACCAGTAAAATGAAAACTGTATTCTCTGAATTAGCTCTCTTTTCACCACCACATTTAGGTACAATGTCTGCCAAACTATCAGTAGTATACTCATCTTTTGGTCAATGCTTTTCTCCTTCATTGTATCCTCACTCATCAACAACACCTAAAGATACATTAATTTTACCATATCAGGTAGCTGCTTCATATTCACACACAGAAAACAATCCACATTTTTCTTGGGAAGAACTGTGTTCTCTTGTTTGGAAGTCCTGACTTTCAACCACAGCACTTTACATAAAACAGTGAATAAGTTTAGTCCCTGTAAGAAATTAGTTTCTTAAGGCCAACAGGACAATATAATCTGCAAACTACCAAAATATAACCCTTTTATCTCCACAGAGGAAACTCTCCAGTCATCAGATGCACTATGATATCCTGTCCATAAAAGGGATATCTTTAACGTACTTGGTATTCAGTTGCGCATGGCTCATCTGCTCAAAGATGAATACTCTTCTATATATTCTAGAGCAAAATACTTGAATATGTAGGCCATTTCTGTAAATATATTTACTCTGTGTCTGTGCAACCTAAAGGCAGTATGTGTGTTGGGGGCACAGCATCCAAACCAAAACTGGAAAGAGCAGGGGTGGGGCTTCCACCTACAAAATGCATTTGTTTAAACTTTTTTTTTTTTTTGCAAATGTTTGGTTACCTGCAGCTGACCGTGAACTGCTTCCAGGACCTCTCCTCATCCACTGGTTCATGCAAACCAGACCTAACCTCTCCAACAGTAATTCTGACACCTGATCAGTACTGTTGAGACTGACGAACCTGGATCAATGTCAGTCTGCTGCCAAGGGGTGGGTTTCCAACTTTACTTCCACGCAGCAACATCTTTTAGGTGGATTGTGTAATAGACATCAGGTCTGCTCCAGCTCTCATTAACACAGGCAGAAATATCCTACCACCTTCAGGTAGCACATGTGTTTGATGTTTCCTCAGTCTTCATCAGGGAAATCAACAGCACTTACATGTCTCAAGTGAGCCTTTCCAATCCCGGGATGAAAACAAAGATAATCCAGAAAGCTAGCATCAGGTCTGATATCCCAACTGTGACCCAGAGGGTGACAGGACTAACAAGAAATGAGAAATTAGAAAGGATTAGTTCAGATACAATCATGTTAGCTACGAAATGTAGGAGACGCTCTCTCTGATAACCTCCCAGTACAAGGAATAAAGACAACTTGTTGAAGTTTCAAGTAGTTTATTCAGTTAAGTATGTTGATGGGCAAGTGTTCTTGTTCTGATACACTGCATTCAACAAGTCAGTTATTTAAAAGCAGTTACAGACAATGGTGGGAGGATCCAGTGAAACTGACGGGAGGAAAATCTGGGAGATGGAAACACAAGGCGCAAACCCCAAAGCTTAGAGGTTAGTTCTTTATTTGAATATCCCTGAAGGACCCGTGGGGAATTACCAGCTCAGCAGCCCATGGAACCTCATTCATAATTAAGGTTTTTATTTTTAACAAATAAAAAATGACAACACACCAGTAGCTGCCACTACAGAACTATATATTGGAAAGCACTTTCTCCTGAGCTTCATCATATCCATCTAATAACGTGGTTTACAGTTTGATCATTGAAAATGCCTGCTTTTACAAGACTATCGCCACACTTTATTAGCCTGTTTGTAACACATGTAGCATGTAAGGCTGTGTCTAACATTGCAGGGCTTATATTCCATAAAGCAAATTATGAAAACTTTATTACAGACCTTTTTACAGTCTTACTGGACCTTATCAACCCTTGCATTACATGTCCTGGTTTAAACAGCAACATGTTTTTTTTGCTGTATGATTTATGGATTAGTTTCCTGAGTGCAAGCACAATTTTTATGGAAATGCTTGAGTTTAGACCAGGGTGAAGGTGGTGGGCATCCAGCCTGATCTGTCAGCTTAACTCCATTTTTTCAAGGATGGCATTTTGGTTTCCTTCAAGTGGACCCATGGTGAGCTTGTCCAGGATGTGAAAGTGGAAACCTCCATGATCTGGGAAATCATGTCAGTCTTTGGCTAGTTTTTTTTTTTAGGATCTGGAGTCTCTCTGATGTCAGACAGCTGATGTGCCACCTTAATTTTGAAACTGTTCACAATTTACCCTATTTAAAACAGCTTCAGCCTTTACTCTGTAAACAGAATAGTACAAAAGCAGTGTTGTAATTACCAGAACAAGTGCTGTTTATTTTTCTCCTGAATTCTGGGCAAAAGAAGTTGCCCTTGTTACTCAGGTATTTGCCGTGACAGCAAAAAGTCCTCTTCCTGTCTGAATTTTCACAATATCCAGTCATTGAAATTCCTGTCTCTCTTGATGTGCAAGTATGCAACATATACATTTTAGTAAAATCAGGAGTCACTAACGTGAGTTCAGACCAAAGTATCCTATTAAGTTCACTGAACGCTTTATCTGCCTCAAGACACCATTGCAGCTTGTAAGGAGCTTCCTATATAACAAAGTCTGTAAAGGGCAAGCAATAGTCACAACATTATGCACAAACTTTCTCTGATGCTAAGCTAGTCCAAGGAAAGATTTTACCTGCCTTTTAGATGTGGGCATAGGCCAATTTTTTGTGGCCTTTACGTTTTCTATTAGAGGTCTTACTACCTTTTTTTAGCAAAAGTGGTGAGTGGTTTTCAAGTGCCAATATCCTTTCATCAAGTGTAAGGTTATCAAGTACAAGGTTTTTGCCTAGGTTCTGTGTCAACTCAATGAATAAAATATTAAACGGATGCATGTAGGTCACTGCAAACACACACCATTTATTTTATAAAACAAATAAGCTCTTTCATCTTGATTATAATAAACAACTACATCAAATGTTGAAGGTAACAAGCACAGGAAATTTAAAAGCTAGAGAAGAATCACATGACTTCCTGAAGTCCATTTCTTAAAGTGCCACTGTAATATTATGTTAAAACCATTCATAAAAAATCAGCATGATAATTTCAATTTCCCACTCTACCATGACTACATTAGTGTATGAAAACCCACAAGCAGATCCCATAGCCACACATTTTTTGAACAAAATATTGATTTTCAAAACAGATATAACTATTATGTAGCACCAAGTCAAGCAATGTAGTAAATAAATTAATTCTGTCTTGAGACAGATCAGTACTGTTGCTAAGAAATTTTGTTAAGGATTTTACCCCTGTAGTGCAGAATTGCTGTAAACAAATCCTTGGCATCAATAGTTAAAAAATAAGAGCATGATTCAAAAATCAAGTTATTGCACTTTTTGGGAAAGTCCCAAGAGTCTTAACACAAGTATGCAACCCCCTGTACTGCTCCTTTTAAATGGTGGTCCAGATATTTGTCTATAGGGGAAGTAATCCCAGAAAAGGAATGAGAGAGATGACATTATTTACGCAATGTATAAATGTGGTCGCTGTAATTACTGCAAGAGTATACTTTGCTGAGATCATTTCATAGTAAAAAAAATCAACATTTCAAAGTGAAAGGAAGATATAACTGTTTAACTAAAGGTGTTGTTTATTTAGCCCTGTGCCAGAGCTGGTGTGGATTGTATGCAGACAAAAACTGAGCGTATGTTAAAAGAAAGAACATATGAATACCGTTTTGAGATTAGGAAGAAAACAAAAACACCTTATCAAACATATTATCGACTGTCCAGGTCATGAGTTTAAATTTGTGGTGCTATAACAATTAAGTGTGAACCCAAGTGGGGGACCATGGGATCTGCTATTAGAAAAGAAAGATCTGTACTGGCAGTTATGGGTTAATGCAGGCAGTACCACAGGGCTCAATGAAGTTTCATCTATCACCTGTTTATTAAAACTAAAATCTTACAGGCGCTGAAACTATAATTTAAGAACGTGTTTTATAATTTTTCATTGCATAAGTTTATGTTTGAATTTTGAATGCTTACTTACTTTTGGAAACTGTTATGCTGATCAAGGATCTTAGACAGTCTTTCTGAATCTTTAGAATAACCCTGGATACCAGTGGAAAAGCATACAAGAACATTCCCATCCAAGAAAAAGAAAACACATTGTTTCCAGTTACTCACTAGGAGTCCTGGAGCAAAATGTTGCCAATTGTTTGCTGTGAATGGAAGCAAACAGGTCTAACTGATATGTTCCCCACAGCTGGACCAAATCCTAGTAAGACCTCTTCAATTCAGTTTCCATTTGTGAGGGTTTGGCCTAGTCCTGCTCCATTTGTCTCCCACAAAGTTTTTGCTCTGACTAAAAGTAAAAAGCCTATAGAAAGAAACTGTGCAGAATTGCTATATTCCAGGGTAAGATCTGGGAACCATCTGATTGCACATGTACCACATCACTGTGGTGCAGTAGTATGATCCCTTGTAGTGGTCCAGGGGACCACAGATGACTGAGTGTTGTTAAGTAAATTTAGTGCTGAAAATATCTCTTTGATGTTGAAGTGTTTTCGTCTGTCTCTTTTGTTCCAAAGACCTTAAATTTAAATGTCCACAGATGCAAACCTCTAAGCAAGGTCTGATATGTCTGTTATAGACTGCTGTGGAGCTGGAAGATAAAATGGGAGGCCAGGATAGAAAAGTTGTGTCTTGAACAAAATAGGTCTGTTTTTATAAATCCCAAAACTGGAATTGAAAGGTCAGGGGTTATTGATGTTGGGACTCTACAGATTTTATGTACCACTGCCACACACACACACACACACACACACACACACACACACACACACACACTTATTATGTGGAGTATGGTTAGAGGAATCATGAGAATGATAGACACTATTAATCATAATACACTAAGAAATTCATATGCCAAAGTGTTGGACTAAGTGGAAAGACTAGACAGAATCTAGAAATAGAGCTACTTTATCCTGTGGAGAAAAGCTCTTTTAACAGACGTATCCAGGAGATAGCTCACGGATATTATTCTGTTTGATGGAACAAGACAAGATTTTTGAATGTTCTCCTGAAAACAGTCTGTAAAGGAGATTTCTCACCAAAGTGTGAGATCCCTGACACTTTGAAACAGGTACTGCAAAGACAAGCAAATCATCTAAATACAGAAAAAGGTGAATAACTTGCAGTCTGCAAAAGGCTAGACAGTTTGTGAATACCCCTGGGGTAAAGGATAACCCAAAGGGTAATGCATGCAGGGCAGACACATAAATACTAAAAAAGAAAACATTTGAAAACTGTGGCTTTGGAACTGTGACAAAAAACATCAATCCAGGACTGTTCGACATGAAGTTTTTCTCTGATACCTCAAACAACCTAAAAAAAAAGTTTTCCCTGCAAGACAGAGAGAGAGAGAGGGACATGCTCTAATTTCCCTAGAGCCGACAGATATTGAATCACAGGGGGAAATAAGGAAGTAAGATCTGGATAATGAAAAAGGGATTCCCTAAATGAAAGCATGGACTCCCATAGCCATCAGAACCCCCAATGGACTGTTGCCAAAGACAGAAATGAAGATCCAGAAATAGGGCGAAAATATAGATTGTCATGGTGGGAGGGAGATTTGTGAACAGTTAGACTTGTTGGACTGTCCAGGTTTTCTGAATGCCTACTTGCCAGACATTTGCTAGGTTTGCTTATTTTGCTGTTAAAAATGCTAAGATACACATGAAACATTTAACAAACTTGAAGAATGAATACCGACAAATCTGAGTCACCCATTTAATCAGATTCCCTCTCTCATCACATAATTTAAGAACAACATCAGCTGGTCCAAAAATTCCTATCCAGGGGATAATTCAAAATTCATCCTTAACATCATCAAGTAAATTTTCAGACCATAACTATTCAAACTTTCTCATAAGAGTTCGTGTATCAGATGTCCTAGAACAGGCATCAGCTGAATCATAAGTATATTTCAAAGAGTGCTTGGTCACTTGAGACACAGGAACAGTAAGTATATTCACAGAATATTTTTGGGAAAGCAGCTATAATGTTTCTCATTCTCAGATTATGCAAGCAAAACCTTTAACATGAGAGCATGACAATTAAGAATTCTAAAACTTAGTGAGCGAAAAGTATACATTTTACTTCCTTATCCAACAAAGGCTTTCACATCCTTATCAGATGGCGAACAGATTAGCATTTACCACACATTTAGCTGCTGCAGTGTTTGCCAAGAGAATCACAACACGTTCAGATATAGGATTAAAAGACAAAAATATTTGTAAGACTAAGGAACATAATACAGATCCAGGATAAAGAAATAAAAAGGCAGGGTAACTAATTTGTTTGCAGTTAAAAGCATTCTTTAGTCTCGTTGCTCCTTTATCGGTTTAAAAACGTTAATTTTGTGGCTTTCTGTAGTGTTTACTGTCTAAAAGAGTGCAGGCTAATAGCTTTAGTACTCCACCCTCCCTCCCTCTCTGTTGGTGTCTTGTTGTTATACTTGGTGGCTTTGCAGTTGCCCGCCCCTACTGTAAATTTGACCTGGGACACTCCTCCCAGTCTAATGTCATTAGCTCATTCTACCTAATACAGAGAGAACATCTGAGAAGGCCTTCTGTTTCTCCTTTTTCCCTTTCAAAAAAAAAAAAATGCCTGAATCTCCCTGTGTTCTGACTGTGCTTCTCAACATTTTGGAAATATTGAGTATATTTTAGAGCATTTATTGTAACTGTAATTGCCTTAATATTGCTACAGCTCAAGTGCTCTAGGTTGCACTGCATCTGGATTGTTTGTGTTTTAACTGCTTTTCTGTATATATAGACTTTTCTGTATATGTAGACTAGCTACTTATTCTGCTGTATTACTGCCCCTTAAATCGTTTTTCAGTTGTGCACTTGCCTTGCTTCATTTAAAAAGTTTTAAATTGTTAATTTTGTAGAGTTTTAATTGCATTTACTGTTTAGGAATGCACACTCAAGTGTGTTAGCCTTTTCTGTGTTTATTTACTGTATTATTGCATTGTTTTAACCTGTTTTAAAAAAAAAAAAATACTATCTTGTTTGCTCGTTTCCCACCTTTCCTAGCCAGTCCAGATCCCAGGCTTTGCTTGTCTCAGGACTTTATTTTCTGTGTTCAGAGCTATCCAGACCTTGCTGTGGTAGAGGGAAGTCCTACTGCTTACCAGTGGGAGTGTTGAGCATTGTACTGCCTGTCTAACACTAGAGGTGTGGTTTCCAGCTCTGAAATTGTAATTTTATTAGCCTTTTTGGGCTGATTTCTATCCCTTTCAACTTTCTAGCTTACAAACGTGTGTGTTTGCACATTTTTCGCATCGTGCAGCGCACTGCGAGGCTACAGTTAAACTATTCCAGGTGCCAGAAAGTCTGTTCTTCAAATTTTCCCTTAGAACTAGCTGGTTTCTCAGTAGCAGCACTAAAATCTGAACCCCTGTGACTAGCACTTGCTCTAGAACCTGCAGGAAAGCACTAGGAAGCCTGAAACTGATACAAGCACTCAACTCTCCTTGTCAATAAGGAGAAATTAATCGTAGGCACTAAACAGCCTATAATTGCAAAATACCCTGCAAAGGTAAGGGAAAACAGCTCTTATACTTTACAAAAAAAGTACCTAAACAGGCTTGTCCAAGGGTCAGCTTCTGGTGATTTCTCCTGTCCACCTGGTGAATCTGGGCATACTGGGGCAATGCGGCAACTGCCTCATGTACACAGACAATCCTCTCCTCCTACCACCCAACACTACAACCTGCGAGAGATGCACTTACATAGCCAAACTGGAAGCAAAGCTCTCTCCAGCCAAGATTGTGCTAGACAGTCAAGAGGAGAAGGTTAACACCTGCACTACACCTCAAGCAACTCATAGCCCTTCAAAACTCACACCATCAACACCCACACATAGCAACACTAAACCCACATATGCAGAGGCCCTTAACATTAACCTGCCCAAGCAACCTCCGAAGCTGAAACGCAAACAAACACCAGTCGCAACCAAAGTGACACACAGCTCACAACACCAGTGTGCCACCCAACAACAGCCCCTAAGGCAAGACAATGTACCCAACACTTTAGTCATAGGTAACTCTATAGTCAGGCATACTGATGTCCCACTCACCAGGCTGAACAAGGAGAAAATTACAGTCAGCTGCCTGTCGGGTGCCAGGATCCGCCACATAAAGCATGCACTCAAGTCACTCCACAACAAGTACAAATACGACTCTGTCATTGTCCATGTTGGAGTGAATGACTTGAGACATACCTCCCTGGACTACATGAAAAGAGACATGGAAGAGCTCTCGGATCATGTGGCCCAGGCAGGTATGACCCTAGGCCTGAGTAGCATCCTGCCTTCGTCCAGAATGATACCACAGTATAAGGACAAAATGATTGACTTCAACAATTGGCTAAGCTTCTGGTGTCATTCAAAGGGGATCCAGTATCTGTCTGCCTGGGAAGACATGATTGACAAACCACGATGCTTTGCCAGAGATGGTCTGCACCTGTTACCCCTGGGATTCAGGTTACTGACTAAAGCTCTTGCCACCCCTATAGTGCCTTTTTTAGGAAAGGTTCAAATTATAAAACCACCACCATAACAGATACAAGCATGCAAAATCTGAAGGTAATGCTACTCAATGCAAGGAAGTCTAAACCTCAAAATGCACTCTCTCGAGACACTCTTAAAAATGGAGAACATCAATATCTGTGCAGTAACTGATACCTGGTTCAAGGCTCCAGGGAGCACCCCTGCAATACCAGGCTACAACTCTTACCACACTTTTCGGCCACAAAACCACAACCAAAACACTAAAGGTGGAGGAGTGTCCATATTCACCAAGGATATTCACACCTCCAGGCTAGTTGCCCAACACAATGCATCTGAAATTCTCCAGGTGCAACTAACACTAGGTAAGACTGCAGTCCAAACTGTAGCTTGCTACAGATCCCCCACCATGCCCCAAGATTCTCACTACACCTTTCTAAACATACTGGAAAATATTAAGATACAACCAAACACCATAATACTGGGTGATTTCAACTACCCTGCCATTAACTGGGAAAACTACTCGGCTACCAACTCCTTTTCCCAACGGTTCTTGGAATTCATAAATTCCAACGCCCTGGATCAACTAATCCATTGTCCCACCAGGGACTCCAATATCCTAAACCTGGTCATTACTAACATGGGAGATAGATGCTCCACACCACTGGTCACCCCCTCATTGGTCAGGTCTGACCATAAGCAAATCACCCTAGACATCCACATCCCACCTCCACCCCCCAGTAAGAAAACCTCCTTAAAAAACTTCTCCAAAGCCAACTTCATGCTACTGAAGTCAGAAGTGACAAACTTCATGACACCCATGCAGATGGGATCTGAAAGTTTGACTGCAGAATCCTACACTAAGGCACTGTATGAGTACATCCACTTGTGCATGAATCGTGCCATCCCAAATAGAACCAAGATGCTCTTCTCCAAAAAAAGGAAGTCAATCTGGTGGTCCCCTGCTATAAACAAACTATACAACAGAAGGAAGAAACTGTTGCAGAAAAGAGGAAAATCCCAGGATGCAAAAAACTCCCTCACCAGCCTCAGTAAGAAGCTGAGATCCCTCATAAAATCCTCAAAAGCTAGTTACGAAAATAAAATTGCCAAAGATTCCAAAGGCAACCACAAGGCATTCTATAGTTATGTCAAGAATCTAAATGGCAATGCTCAGATCTGCTCTGAGCTACAACAGAATGGCATTAAATATACTGATCCCAAGGATATTGCCAGTATCCTGGCAGATCGATTTAGTGCCAACTTCACCTCCCTCTCACCCTCTAAAGGGCCCATCTCAATACCAAAAGATTGCCAAATTCCGGTAATCATGGCCACACAGGTAGAAACCACACTCTCCAAAGCTAAGAATACAGCATCCATGGGACCAGATGACATCCTAGGCTGTGTACTACATGAACTACAAAATGAACTGGCACCTCACCTAAGTGTCATGTTTAATCATAGCCTCACCTCAGGCTTCGTGCCCACTGAGTGGCGCACAGCTACAGTTATCCCACTCCACAAGGGGGGATCCACCTTGGATCCTGGGAACTACTGTCCCATCAGTCTGACAAGCCTATAAACAAAGATATTGGCAACCTTCAAACACTGGACCCCACCCAGTTTGGGTTTGTGAAGGGCCGATCTTGACTCCTGAATCTGATTGATTTCTTCGAATCAGTCTACAGAGCTGTGGACGAGGGTAAAGCGGTCCATACAGCCTATCTGGACCTCAACAAGGCCTTCAACACCATCTCCCACTCTGGAATCATAGATAAACTTACTAAGCTGGGCATAAATCCTTACGTCACTCAATGGATTGCCAACTGGCATACTGACAGAACCCAGACTGTAAAAGCAGCTGATTCCAAATCCAGCTCCAGACTAGTGACAAGTGGAGTACTTCAGGGTTCAGTCCTGGGACCGCTCTTGTTTGGCATCTACTTCTCTGAAGTACAAGCCAACACTAAGGGACACTGGCTAACAAAGTTTGCAGATGACAGCAAACTGGGAGCCATTACTGAATCCCCAAATGATGTGGATATTCTACAAAAGGGCCTTACAGAAACAGATGCCTGGTGCCAGAGCCATGGGCTCAAACTTAATGCCAAGAAATGTATAGTTATCCCCTTTGGAAAAAAACATGTACCCATGAATTACCACATAGGTGGCAGTACACTAAATATCAAAAGTGTGATGACAGACTTAGGGACACAGGTGGACAGTGGTCTCACTTTCGATAACCACATTGCCACAACAGTCAGGAAATCCTTCTATGTGGCAGATCACATCACTAAGGACTTTTCATCCAGAAAAAAGGAGGTCACTGTCCCACTGTACTCATCCCTCATTAGACCCATTATAGAGTATAATGCCCAGTTTGGTATGTACCTCACAAGACATCTGCAACAGCTGGAAATGCCACAGAAATACCTCACTAAAAGAATCACAGGCCTAAAGCAGATGCCATATGCTGACTGTCTAAAAAAACTCCAGTTATACTCTGTGGCATATCGTCTACTCAGAGGCGATCTCTGCTTAACATATAAGGCTATGTCAAACCCTGAGCTGTTGGACATGCTCCACTTAAAGAAATCCCAATCCCTCAGAGCCACACGCTCCAGTGATCTAAACCTTGTCATCACAATGAATAAAACATGCTGGAGGGATAGGTTCCTGACCCAGAGACTCCCCATACTCTGGAATAGATTGCCCATACATGTCAAGCAGAGGCCTCTTGGCCCTCTTCAAAAGGAAACTTGATGATTGGATGGGAGATAGGAAATTCACCCCGGGGATCATGTCAGTCGCCCTGCTAGACAGGGGTCCAGAGAAGTAAATATTGTGGGAAGAAATATCCAGGGAATTGTTATGGCTAGGCTTGTATAGGCCCTAGGGCCGATAGCCTAGTACCAACCTATGAAGATTGAACCTTACATAATCTGTTTTCTTAGGGCTGCAGGCTGGTTGTCAGGAATGTTACAGACTGTAATAAAAACATTGTCCACAGCTGGAAGTACAGGAGGAACAGGAATGGGGTCAGGAAATTCTGGTTGTAATAAATCGTAATATTTTTTTCAAGGACAGTGGAAAATCATTATGTATGTATTAGGGTTGCCACCTATTCAGAAATCAAACTGATTGTCTGGTAGATGTACTTTGCTTTTCTGTTAAAAAAAAAATAGTAAATTGGCAGAGCAGATTTCCTATGCTTTTTTTTTTTTTTTTTTTTTTTTTTTTACAGAAAAGCATCACAAACCAGGAAAAGAGGAGTTCCTCCTTCCCTACCATAATATGATGTCATGAAATGGTCAGAAAGTGGGTAGGAAGAGGGGAGGACATGGGTGGAGTTAGGGAATGTGCGAGGGTATGGTCTTGGTCCAGTTTCAGCCATAACAAAAGGTGACAACCCTATAACAGATATGGTTTCAGCAAAAGAAAATTTTTCTAAGGGACTACTATCAAAGGAAACACATTGCTCAAAGTCAGAATCAATCACCTAAGGATCAAAAACAGAAGTTGGCCCCTCAAAATCACTTTCCTGTTCAATATGCTAGTAGTCTTCTGAAAATGAAGAATTCCCTTTTCTCTCATAAGTCACATCAGAATTATAAATGTGAAGATCTGAGCTAAGCCCAATAAATCACTCATGTCTACAGTAACAAAGACAGAGAAGATCAGGAAGTACAGAAAGTTTAAATTTAACAGGAATTTCTACAGAAGCCTACCAACTCCTGTTACGCAAATCACCCTGCCCAGGGGCAGGCATCCAACTAGGCAGATTTTAATTTCCTGCTCCTTCCTCCAAGACTGACAAGAGTGGTTCTCCCTTGCCCACCAAGCACACTCCAACAGCTACAGAGGTTGTGACTAGCCCAGAGACTACACCAGAGGGAGCAAAGAAACAAGATGAATGCCCTGAAGCACCAGAAATGGCCATAACAGAGTCACCCATCTGCAACTAAGGCCAATTTGTAGCCTGATGAAGAGGTAAAGGCTGTCTGGAAACTTTATTTTTTGTGACTAGAAGAATGAATAACTGAGGAACTGGTAAGTTGTTCCATGGTGAATCAGGAAAAAAAAGTCTGATACTCAGGTAAGATTGCAAGTAATAATCACTAACACATGTAAGTAATAAAATAGTTATTTTACTCAACAAACACTGTGAAAAGCACAACAAACCCTTACCCCAGCCCACCAAAAGTAATTTAACATGTTTTATGCAGAAAAAACATAGGTTCATAGGTGTGTACTAGGCTAATGGCCCTGGAGCCTTTACAAGCCTAGCCCATAGAAGTGCCCTGGCATCGTGCTGCCTGAAATTGTTTCCCAGTGCCTCCATCAATTACAGCCACTGGACTGATCCCCGAGGAGAACTTTCTATTACTCATCCACACATCAAGATTTCTCTTGAAGAGGAACAGCGAGATGCTCTGCTTGACATGTATAGGAAGTCTATTCTGGAGCATGGGCAGTCGCTGGGTGAGGAACCTGTCCCTCCAGCATGTTCTGTTGATTGTGTTGGTGTGGAATGAGTTACAGCCTGGCAGTGCAGGGGTGCTTTCTGCTGTTTAAACCAGGTCTCCGTTACAGCACAAATGTCGATGTTCTCCATTTTGAGGAGTGCTTCGAGCGAGTGCATCTTGAAATTTAGACTTCTAGTGTTGAGCAGCATGACCCTCAGATTGCATTTATTTACAGCTGTTACAGTGGTAATTTGGTCTTTGGAACACCGCCTAAAAAAGGCACTATAGGGTTGGCAAGAGCCTTAGCCAGTACCTGGAAACCCAGGGGTGACAGATGCAAGCCATCTCTGGCATAGCACTGAGGTCTACCAATCATGTCATTCCAAGCAGACAGATACTGGATCCCCTTAGAATGACAACAGAAACTTAGCCAATTGTTGAAGTTAATCATTTTATTTTTTTGTACTGCGGTATCATTCTGGGTGACAGTAGGATACTGCTGAGGGCTAGTGTCATACCTGCCTGGGACACAATCTGAGAGTTCCATCATGTCTCTCTTCATGTAGTCCAGGGAGGTGCATCTCAGGTTATTCAGACTTACATGGACAATGGCAGAGTCATACTTGTACTTGTTGTGGAGTGACCTGAGTTAGTGTGTTAAGTGTCGGATTCTGGCACTTGATAGACAGCTGACTGTTACCTTCTCCTTAGTCAACCTAGTGAGGGGGACATCTGTATGCCTCACTATTGAGTCACCTATGAGTAGTGTATTGGGCAAGGTGTTTAGCTTTAGGGGCTCAGGTTGAGGGACACACTGTGAAGGTAAGCTATGTGTCCTGTGGTTTGTGCTGTGTTGTGGTGGTTGAGTGCATTTCTGTCTTGGAGGTCTCTGCTGTTTAGGTAAATTTCTATTGAGAGCCTCTGTGAAGGTGGGTGTTTGGTTTGTGTTTTTATGTGAGAGCTGTGATAGTGGGTGTTCTGGAGGGCTATGTGTTCCATGTGGTGTGGTGTGGTGCAGGTGTTGACCTTCTCCTCTTGATCAGCTTGTCTGGTGTTGGCTGGAAAGACCATAGCTTCTAATTTGGTGATATAAGTGCATCTCTCACATGTCCGAGCATTGTAAGGTAAGAGGAGAGAGTTGTCTGTGTACATTAAGGCAGTTGCTACACTACCTCAGAATGCCCAAGTGCACCAGGTTAATAGGAGAAAGCACAGGGAACTGCCCTTTAATCATGCCAGGAGGGGTGGCCATAACTACTAAGTACTAGAGCTATTTCTGTGAAGAATGACTAGTGCTGTAGATCCTCAAAAGCCCACCACTCTTCAGCAGCAGGAAAGCAGAGAAGGGCTTGGCACCCAGACCACTGATTTTCTTCAGCCTTGCTAGAGCTTTCAATGGTCTGGGCAAGTGAAAAGTGTGCATAAGCTTTGTAACCCAGTTGGCTGTTATATCCTCTGCAGGACAGAACCCATATAGCTAAGGCTACTGCAACAGTGATCAAATGATGAACATCAACTGGTCCCAGGTTTTTGCCGTCTGTATCCATGATTGTCTTCAGTATGTATTTCAGTGGTTCTAATAAGCCTCTCTACTAATCCATCAGTCTGTGCATGACAGACTGATTTATTTGTCTGACCTTAAAGCACTGACACCACTGTTGCAGAAACCTTGACATAAATTGACTGTCTTGGTCAGTAAGTATCTCTTTAGGGGTACTCATTCTGAAGAATAAAAACACCAACTGCCCGGCAGTAGCTTTAGCATTAATGTTTCAAATGGTACTCATTCTGGAAATTTTGCACAATAGTCCATTGTGACTGATATGTATTGCTGATGCAGAATAATTACTGATGGTCTCACAATGTTTAAAGTAATACTTTCTAATGGTACTTCAATAGCAGGCACTGAGGTCAGTGGATTTTTACATCCAGGATAGTGTGTAGTTTTCTGACATTCTGGACATGGAAGACACCAGCTCCATATCTATCCCAATATAAGAGCTAATTTTTAACTCAAACCCTGGAGACTTCAAAAATATATATTATTAAAACACACAGATTACAGTCAATATATTCCACAATAAATTCTACTCAGAATCAAAAAAATAATTTTCAGGAAATTCTACATGACGTTTTAAGTAGATACTTGAACTCAATTTATGCCTAAAAGTAGTCTATTTATTATAATATGGAAGAATAAGATTTATTAAAATATAAAACAGAAGACATTCAGGTAAAGAAAACAACTACATTTAAAGATTTAAACATTAATAGAAAATACCTTAACTGTTCCATATCAAATAAATTAGGTACGTAAAACAGCATCAAAGATGATAGGTATTATCAGTTGTTCCTTCTCCAAAAAAGAAAAAAAAACACAAATTTTATTGCTCTTAAACTGTTTGTACAAATCAACTGGAATACAGCATACTGTTGAAATTAACACAAGATACACCACCAAAGAGAAAACCTGGCAGTTGTACTAAGAGATTATTTGTGAAAAATGTCTAACTTATAAAAACAGATAAAAAAAAATCAACCTGTTCTCCTTGCCCTATATCTGAGAGAAGATTTGAATCTCATCTGTGAGACGATTAAGAATACATTTTTGAATGTTAGCGAACAAAAAGTATATGAGAAATTAACACCTAGGAGAAAAGAGAATAAGGTCAAAAAGGAATATATGCCCTACCACTAAAATGAGACCTTAGTTTAATAAGAGAATAGTAAACAGCAGCAACGCAGGACCATCTCCTATTAAAATAATTAGATATTAGTGTCATCCAGAAGAAATTTGACCAGTTCAAGGATAAGAAATACAAATGCATAAGATGGGGGATATCTCACATTAAATTACCTTGCCTCACTGTGTAGCACTCATGTTATGATACACAACTTTGTATAGAAACATTTTAAGTGAATTGTGTCTGTTTAAACAAATAGAAGTCAGTCAGTGAGACTACAACTACATGAATGACCTCAACCTTTTTACAATCTACCACTTTTTAAACTATTTACTCTCCATTTATTCCCCTACCCCTAACCTCTGCTATGTCCTCCTCTTCTTTTTTACCCTACCCACCCTTCCACTCCACCAAATCTTCATCACCTTGTAAATTCCCAGTGGATATGCATTTCTTCCACTACACATCCCAGTACCATTACTAATGTATGTATAAGCACTCTGCTCCTCCCATATAAAATCCCTTCATGGATAACTCTACACCAATTACTTTCATATCTTCATGACATTTATCTCATTTAAACCAAATATTTTGTGTATAATTCCATGCATTTAGTACTGCTATTTTAATTAAATGAGTGTAAGTTTCACAGCCATTTAGCTTACATTTTCTTTTTACTAGCTTTTTTTTTGCTATGAATATTAGGCAGACAATCACACAGGTTACGCTAACTAGGCATGCCCTTCTGATAACCTAATTTGCTCTCATGTCACTCCTTGTTCCTTTAGACTTTGGAAGACATGCTGTACTACAAGTTTATTACACTCTTATCTATTATGTCTCCTACAATTTCACAGTATTTGACTTCAGTTGTCATTTGTTCACCTTGCTTTCTGTATATGTATTGATTTAACCAGGATGTGGCTGAAAACAGGCTCTTATGATCCAGTTCCTATAGTCTGCCTGCTAAAAATAAAATAATACATAAAATTGTTCGTGTTCTAAGAACTAGCCCTGGGATTCAGAAGAGATTTCTGCATCATGCTACGCCTGTCTAAGAAGGCTTTTAACATGGATTGCACCCTTAGAGGCAAAATTGCATGCTAATGAGGCAGTCCAAGGGAATGGCTAATGCACATTAGCTATGTGCTCTCCCACAGAAATGTTCATGGGTTCCGAATTACTCGACTGAGCAATTCAGAGAATTGCTCAACCAAGAAAAATTTTATTCTATGAAAGAAAACTGATCATCATCAAAAGACAGTGTTCACACATTTACTTATATGGGAATACTCGCACAGCAGATTAGTACAGAGGAGCCATGGGGGTGTTGGTCTGCCAGTGTCTGTGTGTGTGTGTGTGTGTGTGTGTGTGTGTGTGTGTGTGTGTGTGTGTGTGTGTGTGTGTAGGCAAGTGCCTTTGTTAACACAATGCATGGACTGCTATGGGGAACACTGGAGTGGTCAGGTCTGACAGTGCAATGTTTAATTCAGGCACATGATAATGAATCACTAATGAGATCTTTCTGATTGCAGCTATACTGTATCTCTGAATTGGGATTTCTCTTAGTCATACTAACTGACTACCCCACACTAAGCAATTAGTAAGGACAGACAGGAATATTCTAAATCCAAGGGTATAATCACAAAAAACAGAGTTGCTTTTTTGAATGGCAGAGAAGGATGTCTGTGAAAAATACATGCATTTGCTGAAAAAATGCTTGCTCACTTGAGAAAGAACACAGACTCGAAGCAGTTGCTCAACACTTGCAACTTTTCTAATTTATAAAGGGAAATAATATAAGCAGAAATCCCGTAAAGTTGTACACAGCAGATAGTGTGGAACACAGCACATAACAATGAAGTGGTATAATCTGACAATGCAGGGAATGTTGTGTTTTGGTGGCAACAAGCCTCAGAATGTGAGGGTGTAGGGCATCATTATCCAGAAAAATTATCTTTTCTACCGAAACAGCAGAGAAGCTGTGGCTTGTCAGTGGAAGACACAAAACTAAAGACACATGAAGACTAGGTTACAATAATGGAGCAGATTAAGTGTAATAGAGTGGTCGGTATTTCAGAAGCTCTGCAGGTGTAATATTAGAGTCATCCACGGCTTTAGACGGCTCAGTAACTAGTCCAAAAGGAGAAATGATGGGCACAAGTATTTGAGAACTTAGGATTTGACATAAAGCCTGTTTCTGTTGCCAAGGTAAAAAAAAACTGGGAGTTAGGTGTATACAAAATCTCCCATGTCATGCTAGTTGACATTGCTATCCCTGGTTCTTAACTCCCTTGCTGAATGTTCTCAGATGATTGGGGAAATGTGGAAGAAATGAACCAAAAGAGGATGAGGTTTCAATGGTCAGTGAAATGAGGAGAAAAAAGAAAACAAATGTTTCTACTAGACTACTGAACAAATTCCTCTGTATCAGTTCTTCAGTTAGTTCCCAAGTGCCATGAATCACATATAAAAGCATTATAATCAGAGAATGCAAACATTCATAAAGTTTGATATATCAATATTGCTTTCTTCAGGTCTCCCCAAAATATCAAAATTCTTCCTCAAATCAAAAAAACATGATTAGAAGTTAGTGTTGCGTGAGTGGCTATACTTACTTTTTCTACAACCACCCCCCCCACACACACACACACACACACATACTCCTAGGGACAAAAACATGTATTTCCCTAATGCCTTTCTTAAGCAAATTCAGAAAAGGGTACCACTGCTGAAGAACAGTTGTTGAATTTGTTCAATGTCAGCACATGTATTTCAACAGAAGGAAAGTCTCTCACTTCTTTCTTTCCTTGGGAATGTATATGAATATCTGTAGAAGTCTACTTTTAAACACTATCATTTAAATATCATGTAAAAGACCAATCCAGCTAGCACGCAATGCTAGATCAAATGATCAACTGTATCTTGTATTCTGTTTTTTATTACAGTGCCAAACATTATCAGTAACAAAAAAGGCTGACACAGGGTAGCAATGAGCTGGACCCCATTATATATATCTAAGAGGCACAAGGTAGACTACACTATAAAAGGATCAACCTGTCTTAGGGCCACACACACACACACACACACACACACACACACACACACACACACACTCATAGGGACAATTTATAGGTTAATTAACTTAAGTAGCATGTTTTTGAAGGTGGAAAACATTGGACCAACCAGACAGCACCCATCCAGATATGGGGACACCATACAAACGCCACTGAAACAGTAACCAGGATAGTACTGAACATGTGGCCATAGAGTCATAAGGTAACAATTTCTCCAGTCTAGCTCTGTGGTGCCACTTACAAACAGGTCATGTACAAAGTTGAGCAACAGGGAACAAAGTGTTATTTAAGGGTTGCATGTCTTTTTCTTGTTGTCTCATACTATGTACCCTCAACAACAAGCACATTTTTTAGAAACATATTCCCTACTTGCTTTCTTTTTTGTTTTTTTTCTATCAATTGAGAAGCTGAGCATAAAAGGGATGCAAAAAGCAATAAATAACAGCAGGACAGACTCCCCACCACCACATCCCCATAATAATCAGTAAAATTCCTGTTATTTTACCTAATCAGAAAGTGAAACCATATACTTCTCATCTAACCTGTGTGTGACTGATACCTGCATTTTACAAATTTGAGTGGTAAAAGCATCTCACTCTCTGGTTTACAATATGCAGTTCATCAGTAACTTACCTTGAATGCAGACTTCATTTCGAGAGCATAGCCTCTTCTCAAACAAACATCCTGTAAGACACAAGACATGCAAAAGCTTTAGACCATGAATTTCAGAAACACAGCACAAAACACAGCAGCATACTTTGTTATATGTGTTGTCAAATGCTACACTCTTGGCGCAGAACAATGATTTTTGACTTCAAGAGATATCTTTATTTTGCCTAGGTGCTCTTTATAAAGTTAGAGCTATTTATGGGTACAGGCATTATTAAGTATTCATACTAAGTACACTTAGTATGTTTAGATGTTTACCACCGGGTCTGAAATAGGAAGAAGTATTACCATATAATATTAAAAAATTCCGCCATATAAACCTCTGCTGTAAAAGTTAAGGTTAATGCAATTATTTTTCATGTTGTCAGGCTGAGAACTGCTGTCACAGTTATCAAGCTCAAAACTGCTGCCAACTCCCATGTCTAACTATTAGCTTCTAGCCAGTCTTGTTCCACTTCTGTCAGTTAGTGGACTCTAATGAGATGGAGTACACATGCCTCTAACCTTGAGCAAGACTGTTTAGGCTACAAACATACCTAGAAGAGCATGAGACAGATTATGTCATTCTATAGAAGCTGAGGTTTAAAAAGGTCATTTTCTACAAACCTGTTAGCACAACAGTAGCACTTCATATAATGTTATTACATTAGTCAAGTGAAAACCAAGAGTGCATGTCCCATTATGAATGAAACAAAATGCCTGAAAAGGGACTTGTATAGCTTAGAAAAATATGTTTTTTCTGGAAGCAAAGCTCCCCACATGCAAGGTTTGTGCATCTGCAGCCATACACATCATAAACCACCCTGAAGTTGCTGCAAAACAAGAAAAAAGTTATCCCCCTTTACAACAATCAAGGATGATGTAAGTGCTTTTCAGTGAAGACTGCCAAAATCAGCTTTTGTACACTCAGCATTCACTAGATCAACCTACAACTAATGTTAGCAGTTAGCTTGTACAGAGGGATAATGATCTGACTGGAACCACACAACATAGCATACCTCTCAACTGTCCAGATGTTTGCCTCATATTTAAGGTCTGTTCAATATAAAATTTGTATTTTTCTGGCAAATCATTGATAGTTTAAATAATGTAATTATTTAAACAGTGTTTAAATAATGACAGACTTTGAGATGCAGACTCCATCCATCCATCCACAACCTCTTTTTCCCATTTTTGCACATGGGGTCAGGGTGTAATAATCTACAGCCAACTGTTAACACTGCAAGGTGGCTAGCCCTGCTATGGTTGTTTTTCCATGCCACACATGCACACCTAGACTCACCCTTCGGAAATTGAATGCTAATGCAAAACGTGTTATTCTATCAACGTTCTAAGTTTATACAAGCAATATTTAAAAATTGTCCCTATTTTTGGTGCTTTGTCCCCTCATTATTTTTGGCTTTGTCCAGAATTTTTGCGCTGTAAAGTTAAGAGGTATAAGCTAAACCAAGTTTGGTTATCGGCCTGGGTACTAGAGAAACCACTTGGAGAAGTTCAGAAATGAGGATGCGAAACTGGCTCATGTGAACCTGAGGGAGGGTGTTGGCTTGTTGAGTTTTGCAGCAAAGGATCATCTGAGGAAACTTTCAGAAGTGTGCCAAAACACAGTTGCATATGAAGACCCATCATGTGCAGCTAGGACAGAATTATAAATGACAGTTCTAACCACTTTAAATACAGCACGCACATACACACACACACACACCATAATCTTCACAAACTACAATTTTATTATTAACCAGGAAAGTGTTAAACCACAGTGCTGAGCTGCTGCTTCAGAGACATCAACAAAGTTTCAATGTATTTGATAACAGGGTACGAAAAGTCTTTTCTTTCAAATTCAGTCCACGCGGACTGCGCCAATTAAATGATTTGGTAAGTTAAAAGTTACATACAGTATGCAAGCAGAAAATGATCAAATCAAGCCCAGAAGGAAAGCTGATAGCAACTCACACACACAACCCCCGAAGCTGTACTTTCAAACCAGTAACCATGCTGCCATGTAAAAGCAAAAAGATGCATTAAACCTACAGCGTGTTACTTAAATGAAACAACTGAATAGTATAAAAATCAATGCAGCCAATTATAAGGAATGAAACGTAAATACCAAATAAACCTTAAAAGCTTAAAAATCCAAAACACAACAGACAACAATGCAAAGGGAAAACAATCTGCATTTGCAAAACATCAAGACCATGCTGTATAAACAATACAGTTGATGGAATGGTATGGGGGTTTTTTTGCAATCTCCTGCTATCTGTTACAATTTTTCTATAGCAAATTATCCTGATTAAACTCAGTGCAGAGATCTGTTTAATTTTTATTAACCTGATAATATTACTTAACACTTGGTCATGCAAAATGGTACTTGCGTCGCTGCTGCTAGGTTGTGCCTGCAGACCTTCATTATTTCCCTCCCACATAGCCAAATCCATTCTGATGATACAGTACCATGCACTGCACAATGTTTTAACCCGCACCTGCACTGTAAACTGCACTAGGGGTACTCATCACACATTTCCAGCACAATTACCTCTTCGTTGTTGGTCTGTTTTCTTAATTGTTAAAGTGCTGTAATATACTGAAGCACAGGACTTATCCTTTCAGTTTTGTAAAGCTCAGAGAAAAGGGAAGAAGTGATTTTTATTACTTTTCTCCAAATTTGTGTGGCCTCTGTGGTAATATACTGAGTGTCTGTGTGTGCTGGGGTGATTATTCTGGAGTTTTCTGCCATTTTTGACTTACAATTGTTGGCATTGTATAGGACTTTTTGGAAATTTAGTGGTCATGTTTTTAGTGCTGGTCGGGGATGCAATATGTCATCACAAATCCCATTTCGTTCACAAGACAATGTAATATCAGGTCCCCAACTTCTGCTTGTGGGTATCCAGTCCCTTAGTCCTCAGTTCCTAAATCAAAGAAAAATGTTATTTAAACTGAACATGTCTTTAAATGGTCAGTCCTCACCTCTTTCAAAGTTTTGAAATCTTACCACTGCAGATATACACCAAACACCATCTTGTCATTCATACCTACCCCCCAAGATCATTACCTTTCTTGACCTGCCTGCACTCCTTACCCCCTCCAAGACAAACCATCAAATAAAGCAAAACACTGCACATAATTCAGTAGGCTTCTTGGTTATTAATCTGGTAATTTTTACAAATTTTACCCCCCAAAATAAGAATACATTTATGGAATCCTAATTCACCAGAGTATTTTCTTTAAAATAATTAGATCCCATAATTTACATTATGAGCTGATGTGAGCACTGTCAAATATAAGTATCATAACACTATATTTAATACAGTGAGCACAATGTCTTAATTTTATTAGTCTTCCATAACTTCCAAAAAAATTATATACATATACATATATATATATATATATATATATATATATATATATATATATATATATATATAAAATACATAATATGGGTGGTTTATGTTGCCATCTGTCAGGACTGTTTCTTATTTTTACATAGGGAAAACAGAGAAAGTTGAAAAGAAGGATTTACGAGCATCTTTATGATGTCAGAAGACAGGATGAAAACACACTGTATTGACATATCAAAGTTAACCCCAACCACAAATTTTATTTTGGTATCTAAGAAGTGGTAGGTAAGGATATTGGGGGGGTGGTTGGAAAAACAAGTTGGAAAGGGTTGAGATGAAGTGGCAGATGCATTACAACTCAACTGTAGCACCAGGGTTAAATGATTTTATTTCCCTTAAGCCAGAACTGAAATATAGAGCAAAAAAATTATGAAAAACGATCAGTTTTTAAGTGTTTTATGATTGCTTTTTAAATAATTTGGATAATTATTTTATTAATTTGCTTGGTTGTTATGTGTTTTAAAAAGGGTGTTTTGTTTCTGTAACACAGTTCTGAAGAAGTCCAGGAAGGACGAAAGAGCTTGACTGTAGTTGCACTTTGGTGGATGTATTGTGCAATTATCGTGTTTTTATCCTACGGATTGCATTTTATACTTTGGACTCTGATTAAATACTGGTTTACCTTATCTTGGATGTGATTCTTGGCTTCCAGCTACTAGGAGTGTTCGTCAGGCTCTTGTTTTTTTCTTACACTCTGGTCCAGTTGTTTACATATATATATATATATATATATATATATATATATATATATATAAATACATTATATATATATATATATAGAGAGAGATAGATAATACATAATAATTTCTTCATTAAATTGCCTATCTGTGATAGCAGTCAATAAAATGATCCAAATCGAAATATGCTTTTTAAGTAGGTTAGGCTACTGAATGATGAGCCTTTGTAGGCAAACTGATATTCATCTGCTGCCATATTCTACACATCTGTATTTTTAACAATGGAACATGGTGCCAAAAGTAAATACAAAACAAAAATCCTGACATGGTCACAAGGAAGAGACACATATTTCCTTGCTCATCCTACCACACAACCAGAGTTAAAATATCAGAGAATAAAATATGGCCCAGCTATACACAAATGGAAGCCTGGCCTTGCCACAAAGCATGTCGGAAATTCCTGATGAGGGAAATCAATGTTAAAAAAGTAAAATGCCCATGTAAATATGTTAACTATATTGTGTTAAACACTAAGAAAGAATAACTAGCAATGTAGGTGAAACAGCTTCATTTCTACTGGGATTAATGGGTGCATCAGAAGGATGCAAATAAATATTCATAGCTGATATGGCCACAAAACACAGAGCACTGAGAGAATTGAAACATAGATAGCATCTCAGTATTGTAAAAAATAAGAATCCATCAGCAGCAATTGAAGAGTGTGACAATGAAAAGAGCAAGGGGTAGATGAAGACAAACTAGATAGCAGGAAGGACAAGTGACCTCACATCTTTAAGATGAGGAGCATGATCAGCTCCACTGGGGATCTATAACAAGATCTATATCTCAGTCACATCCAATAGCTGTGAAAATTACACTCCCAGCAGCCTATACGCATCCTCAAAATCCTGAGGAAGGATTCAGAAATGGTCACCGGCTATGAAAACAGGACTCCCTGGAGACCTTCTTAACTATAGAAAAGCTGCAACTTGATTCCCAGTGAGAGTTGTTCTGATGTTTAGCATGTTCAGTGTATAGAAGAGCAACAAACAGTACAGAGACTGCAGCACACTGACAGGCACAACAAAATTGGTCTGTCTGATCTATGTCTTTTTGGCAAAAATAAAGTGCCCACAAATTACCACATAGGTGGTAATCCATTAAGTACAGAAGAAGTAATTAGGGACCTGGGGACCCAAGTTGATAGCAGTCTCTCATTTGACAACCACGTGGCCAAAGTGGTTAGAAAAACATTTTATATAGCCCACCTAATCATGAAGGGATTCACATCTACATCAGGGGAGGTCATCGTGCCTCTTTACTCATCCCTCATCAGGCCCATAATTGAGTACAATCCCCTTTTGGGATGTACCTTACCAGACACCTGCAGCAACTGGAAAGACCCCGAAAGTACCTCACCAAGAGGATCAAAGGGCTCAAACAGATGCCATATGCTGCCCGGTTAAAGAAACTCCAGCTCTACTCAGTGGCATACCACCTGTTCAGAGGCAATCTGTGCCTGACGTATAAAGCCATGTCCAACCCGGAATTAATGGACATGCTGCACCTCAGAAAATCCAAATCCCATCGAGCTACGCACTCGAGAGACTTGAACCTCAGCACTGAAATAAATAGGACATGCTGGAGGGACAGATTCATAACCCAGAGGCTCCCTTCACTCTGGAATAAAATCCCAGTCCAAGTTAGGCAGAGTCCCTCATTGACTCTCTTCCAAGAGGAATCTTGATGAGTGGATGGGAGATCATAGGTTTACCCTGGGTATCACTTCTGTGTCACTGTTAGACAGAGGCACAGTATACTAACCTCGAAAAAGGGCATAACAAAATTAATTTAAAATGGGTGGCGAAAGCCAAACACACTCGGGCTAGGCTTATAAATGCCCTAGGGCAGATAGCCAAGTATGAACCTATGAACCTATGTCTACATGTGGTAGTGTACACAGCATGATAGCCTGTGCACCATCCATGGGCATAATGCTGAAGGTGTGACAGCAGCAGCACAAAACATGAGCCATTTGCAGCACAAATACAGTACAGTATGCCCACAATATGCAAACAGGAGTCATCTGCATGGATTGATGTTACAGCTACCAACCACAAGCACTATTACTATCCTCCCACAGCTGTCCACATGTAGGGCACACATGCTGCTGTGCCATGATCCCAATACTAATATCACTAGAAGTGCATACCAACAGATACTTACATCAGCAGGATTGTATAATATGAAAGCCTGTGTCTCTAACACAGTATTATCCCATGTTGTGATACATAGGTTCATAGGTAGGTACTAGGCTATCGGCCCGAGGGCCTATGTAAACCTAGCCAACAAGGTTCCCTGGCTTATACCACCCAAGAAAGTTATTTTCCTGTGCCACTGTCGAGCAGAGACACAGAAGTGATCCCCGAGGTGTATTTCCTATTTCCCATCCACTCAAGACTTTTCTTGAAGAGTGCTAATGAAGAACTTTGCTTGACATAGATGGGTAGCCTGTTCCAGAGTATGGGAAGACTCAGGGACAGGAATCTATCTCTCCAGCATGTCCTGTTTATTGTGGTGACAAGGTTTAGGTCCCTAGAGCATGTAGTTCGGAGGGATTGGGATTTCTTTAGGTGGAGCATGTCCAACAGCTCTGGGTTTGATATAGCTTTATATGTTAGGCAGAGATCACCTCAGAGTAGGCGATATGCTACGGAATAAAGCTGGACTTTTTTGAGACGGTCAGTGTAGGGCATCTGTTTGAGGCCAGTAATCTTCCTTGTGAGGTACTTCTGTGGCCTTTCCAGCTGCTGCAGATTTTTGTGAGGTACATTCCAAAAGGGCCGTTGTACTCTATAATGGGTCTAATGAGTGTTGAGTAGAGGGGAACAATGACCTATTTTTTCCTGGATGAAAACCCTTTTATGGTGAAGTGTGCCACGTAGAAGGACTTCCTGACTACAATGGTGATGGGACTATCAAAGGACAGAGTATTGTCCACCTGGCTCCCATGGTCTCTTATCACACATTTGGTGTTAAGTAGACTGCTGTCTATGTAGTAGTTCATGGGTATAGACGTTTTACCAAAGGGGATGACAATGCACTTTTTGGCATTGAGCTTGAAGCCATGGCTCTGACACCAGGCATCTGTCTCAGCGAAGCCCTTCTGTAGGATTTCCACATCATTTGGGGACTTGACTATGGCTCCTAGTCTGCAGTCATCTGCAAACTTCGTTAGCCAGAGGTCTTCTGTGTTAGACTGTACTTCAGAGAAGTAGATAGCAAACAGGAGAGGTCCCAGGAATGAACCCTGTGGTAATCCACTTGTCACTGGTTTGAGGTCAGATTTGGAGTGTGCAACTTTTACAGTGAGCCATTTGGCAACCCATCTTGTGACACAGGGATTTATATCTAGTTTAGTGAGTTTAGCTATAATTCCAGAATGGGGGATGGTGTCAAAAGCCTTGGCGAGGTCAGGATAGGCTGTGTGAACCACCTTACCCTCATCTATGGCTGTGGTGACTGCCTCAAAGAAATCAATCAGGTTCAGGAGGCATGAGCTGCCTTTCACAAACCAGAACTGGGTGGATCCAGAGTTTGGAGGTTACCAATGTCTTTGTTTATGAGTTCCATGATGATACATTCCATGGCTTTGCAAACCAGGCTCATCAGGCTAATAGGGCAATAGTTACCAGGATCAGTGGTGGCTCCCCCTTTGTGGAGTGGGATAACTGTTGCTGTACACCATTCAGTGGACACAAAGCCTGATGTGAGGCAATGATTGAACATGGTGCTTAAATGGGGAGCCAGTTTGTTCTGAAGTTTGTGTAAAATGCAGCCTGGGATGTTGTCTGGTCCCATGGATGCTGTGTATTTGGCTTTAGAGAGTGCAGCTTTTACCTGCGTAGTTGTGATTACAGGGACTCTGCATTCTTCCTGTATAGATATGGGCCCTTTAGGGGTTAGGGGGGTAAAGTTAGCACTGAACCGATCTGCCATGATGTTGGCAATATCAGTTGGTTCTGTAATTTTTGTGACGTTATGCTGTAACTCAGAGCAGATCTGGGTGTTGCCATTGCGATTCTTGACATAGCTATAGAATGCTTTGTGGCTGTCCTTTGAATCAGTGGCGAATTTGTTTTCGTAGCTAGCTTTGGAGGATCTTATAAGGGATCTCAGCTTCTAACGGAGGCTGACCAGGGAGCTCCTCCCCTCATGGGATTTTACTCTCTTTGCAACAATTTCTTCCTTCTGCTGTACAGTTTGTTTATGGCAGGGGACCACCAGATTGGCTTCCTTTTTTTGGAGGATAGCATCTTGGTTCTGTTTGGGATAGTACAATCCATGCACTCGTGTAAGTGCTTATAGAGTGCATTTGTTAGGATTCAGCAGTCGTAACTGTATTGTCCATCTACATGGGTGTCATGAAGTTCACCACTTCTGTCTTAAGCATGAAGTTGGCTTTGGAGAAATTTTTTACCATGGTTTCCTTAATGGGGGGTGGGGGCGGGATGTGGATATCAAGGGTGATTAGCTTATAGTCGGATCGGACCAACGAGGAGTTGACTTCAGGTGTGGAACACTGGTCACTCATGTTGGTAATGACTAGGTCTAGGATATTGTTGCCCCTGGTGGGGGTGTGGATAAGTTGATCCAGGGCAGTGGAGTTTATGAATTCCAGAAAGTGTTGTGTGAAGGAGCTGGTACATGAGAAGTTTTCCCAGTTAATGGTGGGGTAATTGAAATCACCCATTATTAGGGTGTTTGGTTGAACCATAATATTTTCCAGTACATCAAGAAAAGAGGAGTGGGAATCCTGGGGCATGGTGGGGGATCTGTAGCAAGCTACAATTTGGATTCCAGTTTTGCCCAGAGTTAGTTGCACTTGGATAACCTCAGATGCATTATGCTGAGCAACTAGCCTGGAGGTGTGGATATCCTTAATGAATATGGACACACCTCCGCCTTTGGTGTTCCGGTCCAGGTTACATGGTCGAAAAGTGTGGTATGAGTTATAGCCTGGTAGTGCAGGGGTGCTCTCTGGAGCCTTGAACCATGTCTCAGTCACTGCACAGATATCAATGTTCTCCATTTTAAGGAGTGCCTCGAGTGAGTGCATTTTGAGATTTCGACTTCTAGCATTGAATAGCATTACCCTCAGTTTTTGCTTGCCTGTTCCTGTTATAGTGGTGAAATTGTCATCTGAACCTTGCCTAAAAAAGGCACTATAGGGGCGACAAGAGCCTTGGCCTGTATCCGGAATCCCAGGGGCGACAGGTGCAGGCCATCTCTGGCAAAGCATCGTGGTCTGTCGACTATGTCATCCCAAGCAGGCAGATACTGGATCCCCTTAGAATAACACCAGAAGCTTAGCCAATTGTTGAAGTCAATCATTTTGTCCTTGTACTGCGGTATCATTCTGGGCAATGGCAGAACGCTACTCAGGGCTAGGGTCATACCTGCCTGGGCTACAAGATCAAAGAGCTCTTCCATGTCTCTCTTCATGTAGTCCAGGGAGGTATGTCTCAGGTCGTTCACACCAACATGTACAATGACAGAGTCATATTTGTACTTGCTGTGGAGTGACCTGAGTGCGTGGGTTATGTGGCGGATCCTGGCACCTGACAAGCAGCTGAGAGTAACCTTCTCCTTGTTTAACCTGGTGAGTGGGACATCAGTGTGCCTGACTATAGAGTCACCTATGACTAGTGTGTTGGATACATTGTTTTGCCTTATTGGCTGTGGTTGGATGGCACACTGAGTCTGTTGGCTATGTGTCATTTGGGTTGTGTTGGGGTCGACGTTGCTTGCGTTTCTGCTTTGGAGGTCTCTGTTGCTTGGGCAGATTATTATTGAGAGCCTCCGCGAATGTTTTTATGTTTCTATGTGTGGATTTTAGTGGTGTAGATTTAGTGAGACTATGTGATACGTGTGGTGTGGTGCAAGTGTTTACCTTCCCCTCTTGAATGTCAAGTTCAGTCCTGGTTGGAGAGAGCTTTACCTCCAGTTTGGCTAGATAACTGCATCTCTCACAGGTTGTAGTGTTGGTGTATATCACATCTGGGAGGAATAGTGTGCCTCAATCTTTTCTGACACACACACACACACACACACACACACACACACACACACACACACACAGCTGAAAATTGTAGCACATGAGGCTGTATTGCTTAACCTTATCTGCATATACAACCTCAGTTACAGTATTAAACTGTTTATTATGCTACACTCACTTTTTCCTACTGTACTTATTGAAGAGACTATGGAAACAGTGCCTTCACTGCTCAAATGTGGCACTGTTAAATTAAATCATTGTAATCAAGCCTAACCTGCTCAGCCATGGGACTGGTAACGTAACTGTGGCAACCATGCCTTCACTGCCTAGCGGTGTTTCTGTTAAATTAATCAAAGCAACTGTGCCTCTGCTGCTCAGCTGCTATACTATTAAATAAATTGTGACATCTGTGCATCCACTGCACATTCGTGGCACTGTATTATTAAAAACAATTGTGGAATCTATGCCTACACTGTTCAAACATAATATAATGTATCATACTATATATATATATATATATATATATATATATATATTATTTTATATATATATATATATATATACATATATATATATATATATATATATATATATATATATATATAATATGTATGTTATATCTATGTTTCTTCCAGGTGAACTTGTCAGAAGAGCACCAACAGACACAGTCTACTTGGACTTCCGCAAGGCTTTCGACTCAAGTTCCACACAGGAATCTGATATGAAAACTGGAGGAGTTGGAAGTAGGACCAAAACCATGAAGAATAGCTGATAGAACACAGAGGGTAGTAGTGTATTGACCAGGGATATGCCTGAAACTGGTGAATAACGATCAGTGAACTACACAGATAAACAAATATAAATAACCAATAAAAAAAATAAGCAGTGGAAGGAACAATGTCAGGAATTAGAAAGGTAACTTGTGGAGTTATCAACAGAGTCTGCCCTAAATCAAACACACTTTTAGACATATCTGAGAAAATAAAGAACACGATCTGTCTCTTTGTTGATGACACAAAGCTAAGATGGAGGGGTGGAAGTATCTAGCAAAGGATTTGGAGGGGCTGAACAAGTGTCCTGAAAACTGGCAGCTGAGGTTTAATGCAAACAAATGCAAAGCACTGCACCTGCACTTAGACTATAATAACCCTTGTATGACATATCAGCCTGGTGGAGTGGAGCTGCTGGCAGCAGTGCAAGAAAAGGATCTGGGGACATTCCAAGAGAAAACTGAGAGGGCAGTGGCAGTAGCATAAAGAATGGTAGATTGGGAGAATTGGTAGATTTGGAGGGGCTGAACAAGTGTCCTGAAAACTGGCAGCTGAGGTTTAATGCAAACAAATGCAAAGCACTGCACCTGCACTTAGACTATAATAACCCTTGTATGACATATCAGCCTGGTGGAGTGGAGCTGCTGGCAGCAGTGCAAGAAAAGGATCTGGGGACATTCCAAGAGAAAACTGAGAGGGCAGTGGCAGTAGCATAAAGAATGATGGGACGTATCCCCATGGATACAGATTCCAGAAGCAAGGTAGTAATTCCACTCTCTAGTGCAGACATCAGACAGCACCTGGAGTACTGTATGCAGTACATATAAGGAAAAGGACATCAAGCTGCTCGAAGAATTCAGAGGAAATCTATTTATTCATATCTTAACCAGGTAGGTGGACCAGATTCAGCCTTGGCCTGAGCATGGCAATAACATATACAACAATACATAAGCAACAACTGTCATTTTGGCAGTAACAAATGACAGAGACAGTCACGCACACACACACTCACACACACACACACACACACACACACACACACACACACACACACACACACACACACACACGCTCTCTCTCTCTCTCTGTAGTTGCCATAACACGTAACTCATTAGTAAATTTAGTGTTCATTCAGTACAGAAAAAGGTATATACAGTCTACAAAATTAGTATATACGAGTTCATAAATTCAAATGAAAAAGAATGGCACAAAGTACTCCATTTTAACTGGATTTCAAAATAATGGGATTAGCTTAAGCTACCTGAAAGATCAATGGAATGGTGGGGAGGCAATATGACCTGAAGAAAGAGGGAACATGATACTAGTGCACAAGATCATGTGAGGGGGGAAAAAGAAGGTATAATTCTGAACAGGAAGGGAAATGGGAGGAAAGAGGTGATACAAATAGCATGTAGGGGCTGACTAATCCATGGATCTCCAAAAGTATTTTTTTCCCCACAGCAAGAGTTGTGGAACCATGGATGGAAGATGGACAGGATTCAAGCAGACAGGCAACACATGAAATAAGGCTATCAGGGAAGGTAGATTAAAAAAAAGATTCTTGGGGAATGTACAGATGGAAGGGGGTAGGATGTGAAAATATTTGAAAGGCTAGAATAGATATCTTTCTGCCATCAAAAATGTAAAGTAAAGTAATATATTAGTGCCACATTAATAATTTACTGCTGTCTTTATGTGGCAAGTTCCATTAGGCACAGCTGATTTTTTTAATCAGAGATTTTACCTTTAACCTTAGTAAAAACTTGCTTAGAGCTACATGTCATGCAAATGAAGTCATGGGAAGCAGACATTAATGTACAGGATATGGCTAACTCGCACATTATTGCTACAACATTCTATTCTATACAATGCCAACCCTTTCATACCCCATTCATCAAAGAAACAGCAAAAGGAATGAGATTCCTCATAGCTTAAAAAACAAATTTCCACCAGAAAGGCAAGCCAACCAAATGATGAATGATATGACAATTAGACCAGAATTAAAGTTAAACAATCTTTAGTCAGTGCTTTCATCTAACTTGACATTAGACTCCACTAGAAATAATACAAAAAAACACACTCCATCATTTTATAATGTTTTGTAATCAATAAAACACTAACTCCAATTAGTAAAACAGTTCATCAACACTAGTTACTTCCTGTATTTCAAAAAACACAGGATATTAATTACTTCATTTAGTCCTGGATGGCAATTTGCCTTTAATCTCAGTTGCCATTCAGTCTCCCTTTATTCAAGTCTGTTCTTAAAATCGCCTCTCCTTAAATCCTCCTGTATGTCATCTAAAACATAAAATACAAACTTTTTAAATCCAGTGAAAACTAGGGAATGTTTACATAGGGCATCGTTAACATCCTTGACCTTAATAACTTATAAATGTTCTTTTATATGTGTTTGTAGGGTCTTAGTGGTCGTTCCAATATAGAATTCTAAGCACTGAGAACAAGTACCAACATATATCACCTCCTTAGACTGGCAATTAAAACATTTACTACTGCTAAAGGTTCTGTCTAAATGGAAGAAACTGATGTGAGGTCCTTCATAAATGTAATAAAAAACATTACAAAAATTACATTTATACGTACCTTTAGTTTTGTTCATATTAGCTACATTCAAAAAATAACCGTCATGCTGTAATAAATTCTTAATGCTAGCATTCTTCCTGTAAACAAACTTCAGTTTAGATCCTACTATCTCAAATATTTCCTTATTGCCTTTAATAATGTTTCAGTTGTTTTTAATTACATTTAGAATACAATAGTTGTCAAAAGACATGTCTAAGGCATATGCAGACCAAGGTTTATCAGTACTAGATCCATCAGAATTAGTAGTGGCCCTAACCAAAGTTTTAACAAAATTAGTGGAAAATGTTGGTGCCTTTTTGTTAAAATGTCTTTGGATGTTTCCATTGAAAAGTCCACATCATACCCCCTGTACTTAAAAAGTCCTATAATAAAATTAACTTCTTCTACTTGGTCAGAATTTTTTAAGGTCAAACGTGAAGCCCTTCTGAACTGCCCCTAGGGATATTGCGTTTCATAAAAAGGGGGTGGTAACTTCGAAAATGTCGGTAGTTATTCAAAAATGTTGCTTTCCTATGTATTTTACTCTCAAACAGCCTTTCCTTAATATTCCATGTTACAATTATGTTTAAAAAATTGACATTAGTATCAAAGTAACCTAGTGAAAAATCCAAAAAGTCTAAACTAATATTTAATTCCTCTATCAAGTTATTACTTTCATCTGTGGATCTTTTTATAATAAAAGATAAATCATCCATGAAGCTTTTATACAGAACAATATTGGAGAAGGAGGGAATGCATGGTAATATTTCTGTCTCCCACCATCCCAACTCTAAGTTTATGAAGGGGGGTGCTAAGTTGGACCCCATCACTATACCCTTTTGTTTGTAATACCTTTGATTAAAAATAAAAAAATTGTTCTCCAAAATTATTTCCATTAAAACACAAAATAAATGAATATTCTAATTAATTAAATGTGTGTTCTTTATTAAACATAAACAAAAACATTCCAGTCCAATGTCTTGTGGAATACTAGTAAAAAGCAGTGCTACGTCCACAGTAACCATGATGCTATGTCCACATTAACCATGATGCTACGTCCACAGTAACCATGATGCTATGTCCATAGTAACCATGATTCTATGTCCACAGTAACCATGATGTAATTTTCAGAACTGTAAGAAAACTGCTCATTTAAAGATCAAATACATCCCAAAAAATCCCAAGAGTCTTTAATATATGAACTAAGGGATCTGAACTATGGTCTAAATAGGTAGAAATTCATATAGTAACATTGTTGGTTGCTGACACTACAGGTCGAAAAAGGGAGGAGATTTTTAAGAACAGACTTGAACAAAGGGAGACTGAATAGCAACAGAGGTTAAGGCAGTTTGCAATCCAAGACTACATGAAGTAATTAACATCGTGTTTTTTTGAAATACAGAAAGTAATTATTGTTGATGAACTAAGTATTTTATTAAATAGAATTAGTGTTTTATTGGTTACAAAGCATTACAAGATGATGGAATGTGTTTCTGTATTATTTGTGATGAAGTATAATGTCAAGTTAGACAAAAGCACTGAATAAAGATCGTTTAACACTAATTCTGAACTAATTGTCATATCATTCATCATTTGGTTGGCTTGCCTTTCTGGTTGGTTTCTTTGTTTCCACCTTAACAGCTTAGTTTTGCATTTTATTTTTTGATTTATTGTTTCATGGCTGAGGCCAATAGTGATGAACGTTATTGTTTCATGGCTGGGGCCAATAGTGATGAACTTTATTAATTTATCCATTCATCCAGTTTGAAATAGCAAAGAAGACACTTTAAGAACTCTTACTAACACCTTGCTGGAATTTCAGAGGACCATGATGAGCTTGTCAGCCAAAGTAAATGAACTTTACAATAAAGATAATATCGAGATAGTAGGTTCTTTTACAGCAGAGCCTAGCCCTAACACTGATAGCATCGAAAAAAAACAACTCATGGGCCACCGTGCATCTTCACCTACTAAGGTATCCAGCTTGCTGATTTTTTTAAAAAATGTTCCAACCTATTTGTGTCATCCACTGAACAGGTTAGAGGAGTTGAAGAAAAAGAACTGAAAGGCAAATTGGTAGAATTTGAAAAGAAACTCAGAAAGTGTTGTTCTCTTTCCTTGGATAACTTATATTTTCAGCAATGTCTGGTGCTTAAAATAGTACCAAAAGGACTACATTTTAGTAAACTTTCCAATGGACTTAATGATACAGAAGATTTTTATGCTGAATTGGTTGAATTTTTCAATTCAGCAGGGCTGTAGTTTCTTCAGTTATTGATTAATTACAACAAAAAGGTGATGACCATTCTTCAAAATGACATTATGGGGTTAGATGATTATATTAACAAGACCATTTCTACTTTTCCTGATTTGCTCAATGAATATGACATTTTTTGTATTTAGACAGATATGAAAAAACTGCTGTACTTCCTAAACAAAGGAAGATCATGAGAGATAAAACAGATTATGAGAGCAACAACATGTTTCCTATTAATTTTAACAGGCAGAGAAATTATGTTAATCATGATGGTGGAAGGAATTTGGTCCACTATCATGACAAGTTTGGGGCTAATACCAATGTGGCCCTTTAAATCATGAGTGAATCAATGGGGGCAGTAGCACTCCTTGCACTTTCTCTGCACTTAATACTGGTCATGATGAAGATATTGTTAACGGAGTTCCCTCGGCTCTTTTACCTTTGTGTGACACAGGTGATGAATTACTGTATCATCTCAGAGAAAATTTGTCTAACTTTGAAGGGGAAGAGTTTTATAGTGAAGGTTCAAAAAAACTTCCAAGAATGAGGAAGTTCAGGCCATCAATCAGGTTGGACCAGAGGGAGAGGATGAAGCCAATGGAGGAAGAACCATGAGCAGTTTCTAATGACTTTGTATTACCTACTATTTTTTTTGCTGGTATCCATGGAGATGACTATAGACTTTCAAACACCAGTGACATTAACAGGTTGGCAAACAATACTGTTTATGACTTTTATCATAAAAAGTGGGCTTGTTATAATGACACAAGCTGATATGTTAAAGGGATTGAAGGGTTGTTATATAAACATGGCAGTTATTTAGAAGTCACTTTTAATGACATTAAGAAAAGTTATCACTCCATTGCTCATTATTTGATTTTGTGTTTTATTCCTCATAGCTTGCTGTGAACTCAAGAGTAGGGAGGGACATTCAGTTTAGACAAACTATTGCTTAATAGGACGTAGTTTACTTTGGAATAGTTCCTGTTACAGGATTTGCTGGGATTACAGAGATGATTTTTGTTTTGAAGAAGAAAGCTTTGTGGTCCAACCTCACCAATGAGAACATGACACTGGGGAATGCATGGCTCTCCCACATAGGTGAGCCCTAGGTTCAGTATATATGAACCACTGGTGTATGTGAGCATTATCTGTTCAAGGGTATTTGTGTTAATAAAGTCCAGGAATCATTGTGCCTGCAAGTATGAGGCAGTCTATGTTTCCCAGGCTGTACATGGGCAATTAAAGTCTCTCATGAATAGGGTATTTGGTTTAATGGGAAGTGTATCCAGTAGGTCTATGTAAAAGGTATGGGAGTCTAGGGGCATAAACGAGGACTTATAGTTTGCTAGGATAAGGTATGGGACTTTGTCTATGGTGATTTGCACATGGATAAATTCCAGGGCATCATCCTGTTCAACCAATGTAGAGTTATGCTTGTTGCCAAATAGACTCCTCAGTGTGACCTCAGAGTGAGGTTAGCTTGTAGGGTGTGCAGTTTCTAGTTTAGGCTCCTAGCATTTTTTTCAAACACCTTTATTGAATTATCATTTGTGACAGACAAATTTACATTTATATAAAAGTAACCAACCTGTATTAACAAGTTCACATTTACAAACATTATAGTTCAAATATATTGCTATCTATCATGGGTTTTATTTGTAATGTTGTTAAGTTTATCGATTTGGCATTGCCTAAAAAGGCTTCAAGGAGTGGATAAAGTTTTATCCAGTATTTGGAAGTGTAAGGGAAACAGGTACAGACCATTCTTTGGAAAGCAAAGTGATCTGTTAACCATGTCCTCCCATGCTAACAAATATCAAATCCCCCTGAACAGGCATGAGAAACTAGGCCAATTACTGAAGTCAGTCATCTTTTTGTTTGTACTGTGGCATCATCCATGATGAAGGTAAAATGCTACTCAATGCAAGGCACATACATGCCCGAGACACATATTCAGAGAGAGATCAACAATATCTCTTTTCATATAGTGCAGGATCCAGTTAGACAACTAACAGTTACCTTCTCCTTCAGTCTGGTACGTAAGGCATCTTTGTGTTGTACAATGGAGTCCATGGTAAAGTATTGGCCTGCCTTACAAGGTTTGCTGTTGTGGTTCCATTGGATATAGGTGTACCATTGGCATACTAAGCTCTGATTGTTAATTCCTGGACCTGATGCATATATTACTAGACCAACTTCATACATTACTGCCTACTTGATATAAACATATAAAATGATTCCCTATTTAATACATTACTCCTTTACTTCCTTTCCCCACTGTCATAGAATCTTTATAGAAAGCCAAGTAATACAGTTTACAGTTTGACAATAAATTGAACTTTTACCAGACAACATATATAGTATAGTTACCTCCCTTCAGTTAATTTTTTAAGGAAAATTTGAAATTTTAAACTTATATTTTATATTTAATTGAAAAGTTATTTTCTGTCTAGTACTTCCTTATTTCAGTGATTTTAAAGTATCATTCAGAATACAATCACATTTTGGTTATATCAAATATAATTTTCCATAAACATCTATCCATTTCAAACAATATATTCACTCAATATTGCTAGTGCATTGTTTTTTGGAACCTCTCTGTTTTTTTTTTTTTTGAAAGCTCATTCATCTGTTTTGCTTTATCTATCATTTTCTTTTGGAAAACAGGAAAGGGCTTCATAGGAAATCTTTCTAATGCAGTATCCATAGTTTTTTTTTTTTTGTCTGCATTTGATGACTGGTCAGTTGCTCCTTCACCACATTATCCCCACCTCCAATTCTTCCATTTTCTTTTTTCAGTTCATATCGTGTCTGTCCAGGTTTTTATTCCAAGTGGATATAAGACTTAAAGTATTGCATTCTACAATAATCTGAAACAAAAGTTTCATATATCTGCAGAGTCTTATGGAAGAAAGAAATTAATTTCTGCTCAATTATGTTTGTAATGAAAAGTCATTACCCACATAAACTTTTGTGTCTCCAGCTTTTCAGTTTGTTTCTTCCACAAAATAAAGTGAACTGCATCTCTTAGATGGCATATCTGCAATTTAACTCAATACAGGTTTTGACTGCTTTCTCAATTTTAAATTAGGAATGTTTACTCTATATGTTAATATCAACAGATGAAAGTATACTGTATGTGTTGAGGAATGTTCTCATACAGTTTTTACCATCCATCCCTTTAATTTAAGACAGTTTCTCTGCAATTTGTCTTTATTTGCTGTTACACTATTTCTTTCTACCATCCATCCCCTTTTCAACAATTTGCATACCAGTTTATTTCCTCTGATGATCTGGTTAAAACATCTTCTATATCTTGCAGCCTTCTGTTGTTTATATCTACGTATTCCAACAGGGGGAGGCTTACCTTGAAAATCAGACATGATGCACAATGAGAACATAATACCCAGCAATTTAACACAACTCTCTGTACAAATGTGTATATGTAGTGCCTCATCCAAATTTCAGTGATGTCTAATTCCTTTCCACAAAGAAATCTTTGAAATAAAACTACTCCTTTGAGGAAACACTGAAAAGCAACTAGCCAATGCTGACTGTCAGCTTATACTGTCAAGTGCTGTGACCCATCAAAATATAGCAAAAGTGAAGTGAAAGGAATTGGATGAAAAAAAGCCTGGTAAATTATAGAAGCCTACAATCAACAGGGAATTATTTGAGGAATACATAATGGCTAACTGGGATCTACACTGGTGGAGCAATTGTGTAGTCTCAAATAGACATCAGTCAGACACTGTTCAAATCAACCATATTCCCTTTGTAAGAAGGTTGGGGGAGGACATGTGCACCTTTGTGGATGAGATTAAAATCTACAACTGGGCAGGCATCCTGAAAATTAGGAAAGAATAACTAAGAACCAAAGCATACTATAGAGAGGTCTACATACAGTGTGGTAAATGGGGTGCAGTAGGACACTGTGAAATCAGGAGGCACCTGAAACACAAGATAAAACTGGGATAAAAAATAAAGAGGACCATAAAAACAAGAAAGGAAGAAGCATACCTTTCAACTGTCCTTTATTTGTCAGAAAATACAGATTCTTTTCATTGAAATAACTGGATGCCACAAAATTCTGAGCAACACTTTTAAATTACAATTAAATAAAGAAAAATAGAAAAGTTTTAATCATATCACTGTCATCAGCAAACTTTCGCCTGAAACCCCATTTGACTGCAAGCAGCTGCAAATGGGCAAATGTAATAGTATGAATGGGAGGAGATTCTGTTTAAGAAAAAAAGACACTAGTCCTCAGCTGAGTTCACAGAGTGATTTTCTTGCCTGCTATCATCTATAAATGGAATATGGAAAGGCAGGAATGCTTTTGTAGGTTTTTATCACTGTCTGGTCTTGACTGAGCATGAGACAGACAAGCAAGAAGTTTGCAGAAGTAAAACTAGACCACCTGCTTAAACAAGTAAGTGTAAGCAGAAGTGGGAGGTATACTTCCAAATTGTTGAGATTTTTGCCTCATATTTTGATCTGGTCCTCAAAAAAAACCTGTGGTTTTCTGGCAAATCACTGAGGATTGTGGTTGCTAAATAATGACATACATTTGAGTTTCGTACTTCATATCTTTCAGAAAATGCTTGCTTATTTTAATTTATTTATTTAATCAGTTATTGGCATTTGATTATGGGGATAGTCCACTGGACTGTTAGGAGTTTATTTTCAGTGGAGGCCCAGAGAGAGAAAAGCTCCACAAGAAATATGAACATAGACAACTGTATAACAAGTCGGTAAAGTTTCACAAAAAAACATGAACATGGACAGATGATTAACAATTCATTAAAGTAAATGTAAAACTAAATTTGTCAATTAGTTACAATTAATGCAAAACTTAAGTCATAAAGTGAGACAAGAAATAACTAACAAAGCTAACATTATATGTAACTTCTGCCCAATGAATTGTTTGATTATCTCAAAACATTTTGTAAATTAGTGTTGATTTGGGATAAGCAAAGAACAAAAAATATGGTTGAGAAGTGAATGGGTTTCAGAAAATATTCATGAAGTAGAGGTAGTCGGTACTTGAAGGGTAGGGGCTTCGTACATGTGCAAGTCCAGGATGAGGCGAGCTGCTCTCGTAAATGTGTTTTGAATTATGTCAGGATTTGTTTAGTTCTAATTGTAAATAGAAGGGAATTCCAGGCTCTGGCTACAGAACAAGAGTATAGAAGCTGACCAGGTGGTTGGTTAGGCTTGTGCACTAGTAAAAGTTGTTGATTTTCAGTTCTGGGAGATCTTTTGGGTAGATAGTTGCTAAATGCTGAACATGGGGCAGGACAGAGTATAGATCTATAAGTCTGTAGATTATTTTATGCACAGTTGTCAGCTGCAAGTGGGAGAGGTAGTGGTGGAGTTCAAGCCAACTGAGGGAGTGTAGAGCTGCACAGTGAGTGGAATATTTAGCATTTGCAGAAAATCTGGCAATTTTGTTACAGCATGTTTCAAGCTTAGTGAGTAATGGGGTATCACAGATGAGAGAGGGAAGTAAATAGGTGGTAGCAAGGGTTTGTTTAGTAAACAAGTTAAGAAAGCATTTGTATTGATACAGAATACCTAGTTTTTGAACTGTTTTTCTAATATTATGTTGCAGGTGAAGGTCAAATTTTATATGCTGATTTATTATTCCTCCCAGTAATTTGGTGTAAGTGGCAACTTCAATTATCGTGTTACTTTGAGACTGTATGGTAAACTGGGCATTGCTCAGGAGATTCTTTCGTAGGGGTAAACAGAATTAGCTTAGTTTTGTGCGGGTTTAGTGTCAGATGATTGTTACTGAGCCAAGTCTCTATGGAGGGCTAGCCGGGTGATTTATTGAAATTGAGAGATGGAATCAGCAGAACAGATAACAGTATAATCATCTACGTATTGTATGAGACAGCCTTGACAGAATGAAGACTGAAGACAATGAATAAAGATGTTAAATAGGAGGGGGGCCTAATATAGAGCCTTGGGGGACTCTGGTAGAGATATGAGTACATGGAGAGAGGGAGTTCTGTCATTTGACTGCCTGTTGTTTGTCCTTTAGGTAACTTGAGAACCAGTTATGAGAGGGGAGTGAGACCATTTTTTTAGAGTTGAATTAGAAGCAAGGGGTGAGAGACTGTATCAAAAGCTTTTGATAAGTCAAGAAATAGGGAAGAGACAATTTTGCCTGAGTCTCGGACTTTGTTGACAGTATCCATGAACAATATTATGGCAGTCATTGTATTATGACCTGGTCTAAAACCATGCTGTGAAGGAGATATAATTTGTTTTTTAAGAAGAAAGTTTAGAAGTTGTATATGTATACCTCTTTCAAGGAGCTTAGAGATGGGACAGAGGATAGCTACAGGACGGTAGTTGGAGACATCAGTAGAGTTTCTACCTTTGTGGAGGGGTAAAATACATGCCTTTTTCCAAAGTTTGGGGACATAGGACTCAAGGATGGAGCTGTTGATGAGTATACTGATGGCGTAGGCAATGGCTGATAGTTCTAGGTATTCTATGGGAAGGTTATCAGCTGCATTAGAGCTAGGCTTGAGTCTGAGAAGGAGTTTTTTTATGGTACTAGCTGAAATGGGTTGGAGGTTGACTGTCTGTTGCCTCATAAGAATTGAAGGAGGACATAGTGGAATGAGAGTGGGTAGGAGAGGATAGTCTTGATGGTGTACTATAATTAGACCTATTTGAGACTGGATCGCATTGAGGCTAGGAAAAGTTAGCAGTGATATCTAAAATACAATTAATAAAGTTGAGCTAAAGAGACTGGCTATTTCTGATGGAGTTTTAGCAGGATATGGACAAGGATTGCTTTTAGTGCCAGGGCTTAGGAGTGACATAATGGATGTCCAGAATTTTCTGGAGTTGTGCTTTTAATTGGTTTGAAGTTTTAAATAGTACTCTGTTTTTGTCTCTAGTTACTAATTTCAACAGGTATGTTTTTTTAGCCATTGTTTCCAAGCTTTGTCCGTAATTAGCATTAGTTCTTTTGTTGGTTTAGTTAGCCAAGGTGCATAGTTTGTTTGATTCTTTTTACTCGAGGAAGTGCAAGGCTTACCGTTTCTAGAAAAAGTTGTATTAAAGTAATTTACTGCATCATCAAGCAATACTGTTTTAAGAATACTCCAGTTCAAACGTTTTAGTAGATTGATAAATCTCTGTGGTTTGAAGTTGGTCAGATTCCGTACTTGTTTATAATGATGATCCTTTTGAAGGGAGGGAGCTGTTCTATGAACATAGGCAGGGAGATGATCACTAAGTGCATTTGAAAGAGTAGTGGCAGTAGAGATTTTACCTGTATCAGTAACCAATATCCAATATAGGATGGAACCTTTATTATTATTCTTACTGAATCTAGTTGGAGTGGTGATGAGTTGAGTAAAATTGAATAGGTCAATGTTTGAGGATGGGAATTTAGAGCAGATGTTTGGTCAGTTAATACTGATATCACCCAGAATGATGGTCTCATAGATCCAGGCAAGGCTATCTTCCAAAATAGGTAGGTTATTGGCAGAAGGCATATACAGAACTATGAGACAATCTTTTTCATTTGTTTACTTTAAGAAAGACAATGAGAATTTCTGTGTTAGAGAACTGTGGAATAATATTTGAGTATTGTGTTATGTTGTAGGGAAAAGGAGTGCAACACCACCTCCTTTTTTGTGAAGTCTATATGACCCTATGTCATTGAAGCCTGGAGGGAGAAACTCAGAATCATTTATATTAGGTTTAAGCCAGGTCTAGGTAGCAGTGATGATGTCTGGTTGATAATGAGATACCGAGGCAAGAAAGTTGAAAATTTTATTACAAATACTTTGGAAACTGAATGTAACAATATTTAAGGATTCATAGGTGTTATTCAGGTTAGAGTTGATGGGTTAGTGGAAGTAAGTCCTGGATTAGGGTTGATATCACCACGAAGGGATAAGTTTCAGAATCTGTTGTAGTAAAAGGATGGTAGCTGGTTTCTTTTTGTTCTGCTAAGGTAAATCTGATGGTAAACAGTAGTATATTTTTGACAAAATAGTTATTAATTTGGGGAAGAGCAGCAGACTTATTTGAAAAAGGCTGGGAGATATTTCTGGGTAGCTCTTTGCTGTGTTAGATTGGAAGGCTGTGACAGATGTAGGTTTAGAGAGAAAGGAGGTACAGTTGAGTGCTGGAAGATTTAATAATGGAAAGAAATTTGGGTGAAATGAGAAAGAAGGAGCATATCTATGCTTGTAAGAGACATTAAGGGAGGTGGAAAGAAGTGGCTTTATTGAATAATTTTGAATACAGTTAGAGAGAGGTAGAGGTTAGTGTGTAGAAGAATACAGTAAAAGAGATATGTGGAGTGTGAGTAAAATTAGTGAAGTGACTAGAATAAGACTTAGAGATAAGGCTGGCTAGAGACACTAGGAGAAGAGAGGATTGCAGTTAGGATAAGGAACAGTTAAGAAGAGGGAGAGACAGTAGTAGGGATAGGTTTGGTTATGGATGAGATGTCTGCTAACAAATATTAAGTAAATGCTAGAGTGTGGTACAAAGGAGAGTAAAAGTGGGTGGAGGGAAAGAAAAAAGGTACTTGAATAAAGGAAAGTGGTATAGGCAAGGCTGGGTAGGGAGCTAACTGATGAAGATGGGATTGGTCAGTCTATGACTAGTGAGTGGAGTTATGTGATATAAGTTTTGGAGAAGTGGGGGTGGCTGCAAATTGTGGGTAGGTTAGGGGAGAAGAGTGAGCCCAAGCATAGCAAGGGCAAATGGAGCAGGGTAGCACCCAACCTGTGATAACTGCAAGTGAGCCCAAGCATAGCAAGGGCAAATGGAGCAGGGTAGCACCCAACTTGTGATAACTGCAAGTGGAGAGGAACAGCTATCAATTAGGTAGTTCACCCAGTATATATGTTTGGAGAAAATATGTCAGAGTTGGTTGGATAATAATATGCAGAGGGCTGTGTTAAAGTGTTATACTACAAGTTTAATGTCAAATATATGATCAGCTGATATAAAAGGTAAAGTTATAGTGTAGAAAATAGGGGCTTACTTATTTCAAATAGTTCAGCAAAGCATAAAAGTGATTACTTACTGTGTTAAGATAGTTAATATCTGGAATAGATGAGAGAATAAAGAAGCTTAAGTATATGGAAGGTTAAACAGTTCAAAAGTGTTGTGCTTAAAGGCATGAAGTACAGGGTTACTTGGGCTTAGGGATGATTAAGGGAAATCCATGTCTCAGAAACTCCGCTATACCATCCCTAATAAAAAAAATGCTATATGCTAGTGCTGCAAATGTCAACACCAATAGTGAGTTACTGTTGTATTCCTCTGATAAGTAGGAACATAAAAAAATTAAAATTCAATTATATTAATAGGGGAAAAATACAAGTCCTTTTTGGTGTAATTTGCCCACGAGAAGAGCTAGATGTAAAGATTTGCTATGCGGTAAGTATCTGCTTTGCTGATTTCAATTGGTGGAAAGGAACTAGCAAGTATACTAGGCAGAAGGTCCATATGTCCTATGAAAATAATTAAAGAGGAGAAGAGGTGAGATAAAAGATTAAAATATGTATAACAGAAGAGAGACAGTTACACAAATATTATGCCACTGAAATACCTTTGCAATATACCATTAAATACATTATTCAAAATCTGAAGATCATAATTACTGTAACATGTTTAACAGTATAAGATATCATTATGTTAACCCCAGAGGCAAAAATGAATTAGAGGGCAAAGTTAAGTAGTACAATTTGCACATTTTGGGCAAGGAAAGCAACTGTAGAAAGGGATAAGCTATTCGGCACGTTAGAAAAATCAGCTGAATCGGGTATTGTTGGCTAAAATATTCTAGCTGTTTTAAGGGGACAGGCTCAGTAGAAATAGAAGAATATCCACTTAGTGCAATAAAATGGAATTTTGAAATGAGAATTGGAGCAAGAATGGTGGAAACCAAGACAGATTTGCCTGAGCAGAAGCCAGAAAACTATAACCATAAAATCAATCAAATGAACTACATAGAGCAAATTGTGTTGCAAACATTAATTGACAGATAGAGCCTGACAAGCACAGGAGGTACGTTACAGCAGTTTAACCTAAATATAATTTCTGTTCACTTAACTAGGCAAAGCAAACACAATTGTACGCAGGTAAAACACAACGACAGAAACAGCTTTAGCTATTATTAGCAGTGTTAAGCTGCACAAACATTCATAATAGCATTGAACTTATTTTATACACTTATACAGAGAAAAATAGGATTTGCTGTACAGATTAGCAACTACAAAATTAAGAACACATACAGGAGGCATAGCATTCCAGGGACAGGTTGCAGGAATGTTAGTAGAAGGGAAGGAGAGGCAGAATGGCACCACACTGGAAGGAAGTGATTTTTAAATGGTGCAAAGGATGATGGGGTGTTGGACTTAGAATAACTCACAAATACTGAACATACTATTTCAGCACCTGACCTGTGATAACTGCGAGTGGAGAAGAAAAACTATCAGTAAGGTGTTTCACACAATATATATGTTTGGAGAAAATATATGACATGCTAACAGAAATCTAGTTATTCTAGCAACTTTCTAAGTTTATAACAGCAATATTTAAACTCTCTCCATATTTTTGGCCCTTTGTCCCCCCATTATTTTAGGCTTTGTCCAGATCTTGCATTAAGAAATTGAGAGGTATGGTGGGAGGTGATCGTAATACTAAGAGCAGGAAGATTTTTGTTTTTTATTATGCTAGTTTAACTGACAAATAACATATTTAGCTCTTTTCTGTTTTATGTGAAAATCAGCCAGAAATAAGAAAGATGGATTCCAGTATTAGCCACATGGACTTCAGTGGAGGTGAATTTCTGGTATGACTGCAATGAATACTCACCCGGCACAAAAAATGAGTCAGTAAGATTGCACTGTTAACAATGAGAGCACATCATATTTATAGTGCCTACTGCTTTACAGCATCAAGGAGTTATCCTGAAATGGAGCGATAAACAGTTGATTTTATTGTTGTACAGTTTTAACATGTCATTACCTACCTTTTGTAAGAACTCTATGATTTGCCCTTACAAGTCAATCATAATCTACTAATTATTACATCTGTTTTATTTCTACCTGCAGTCAGCCAGTGATCTGCTCTCTACTATGGCTCCTGAACATCCCTGATTTTGATTCATATTTTGTATCCATTTCTGGTAAAATCTGTGTTTTCCTGCCAAACTGGAGGGGAATCAATTTGCTGAATACTGATAAGACATTTGGGTTTCAGACGTCATGTCCTTCAAGAAATGAATGACAATGCAAACTCTGTTATCCTAGCAACTTTCTAAGTACATAACAGCAATAGTTAAATCTACCTCTTTTATTGGGTCTTTATTTTTGTTTTACTTTTTCCCGATTCTTAAGCTAAGAGTTTTGTGTACTCAGCTTGACAGGGCTCTTTCCATGAGTTATTTGTCACACTATATTTATTCATTGCGTGTAAATATCCACATTGAGTGATAAGTAGGATTGTTTCACTGTACATCTGGTTTTGCAGAAACTCAAGCTGTTTTTGTGTTAATTTCTGTTATCTTTATATAATATTAATTTTCTTGGAGGCTGTAAACTCCATTTATTCTGTCATATCATTTTAGTTGATGTAGCTTGTGAAGCAATCAAAATTCTCTTGGTTTGACTGCTCATCATCTAGTGTATTGGGAATCACTGCTGTTTTTGAAGCAATGCACTCAAGAAAATCACCACTACTAATTGCTACTATGGGTGCCTACCTCCAAGTAATTAATTTATTCACGTTTCTTAATATTTCAGTTTGCTTTCTTGTTATTCAATCACAGTCAAAGTTTAATCTGAATAAAGTATGATTATTCTGCAGCACCATTATGTTAGCTGTTTCAAAGTACGATATACTTAGCATCATTTTGTCACACTCAAAATGTTTAAACTAGTGTCTCAGAGAAATGGCATAGCACAATCATACTGGATGAATGGATGGAATCATACTAGAAGTGGGAGAGGGTTACACTATTATGTATGCAATTTACGCTAATGAGGTGCCTTTTTTTGGCCAAATGTACCTATCAGAGCCAATGTTCAGATTTTCACTGTCCAAAGACTAAGTAGGATAGGAGTTAATTCCAATGGTAATATTAATGGCACTTCAAATAGTCTGGATATGATAGTCTGTAAGGCAGAGAACTACAAAGAAAGGAGCATTAGAAGCAGAAATAAAGTAAAAGTATCTTACATGTTCTAGGTGAGATTTCATTTAGAAGAACGTGCTCATCTGAAAAGGATGTATATATTTGGTGGCACAAATATGCTGGTCATAATTCAAACAAAGGCATCAAATTTGTTGTGGGCTCTGAGAAGTTTATCTCATGAAGACACTGGCTGAGAAACCTAATCACTTATATATGAAGGAAGACAGAAATGGTGGAGAATATGAACTAACTTGCCTAGCTTCTCTGCAGGAGGGGTATGACAAGAAGCTGTATAAAGGTAGGGTAATATAGCTGTTATATAAAGGTTGTGAGAACAGCCAAATTAGGGTATTTCAGCAATGCAGTGGGCAGAATACAATATTTTGAATTTGTCAGCAGGTATGAAAAGCAGGTAGACTATAATGCAGTGGGTAGAACAATTTTTACTACAGGAAAGAAAATTAAGAGGATAAGTAGAGTCAGTGAATTTTTCATCAGGAAAAAAACAGGTAGGATAAATGTATCTAGTGATTCTGATTTCCTGAGTGCATCTATATGCCTACTGTGAATTTGCACAGAAAAGCTGCTTAGCAACACCATGGGGAAAGATGCTTATCAGACACACAACATCCCTGCACACAGAAGTGTGTGTCAATATGTGAACATATCCTGGTCTTATACATTAAATAGCATTATTAAAATGACTGCAAATTTCAAAATGCAATTGCTGATAAGAGACAATAAACTTGATGAAAGATAGGAGAAAATTATGCAAAATGCAATAGTCATAAGCAAAAAACCATAACTAGGAAATAACTATATATTCAGTATATTCAGATGCATAAGGAAAAGGATCATGAGGAAGACACATTCAGTACCAGCAATGATTCTCCATATGCCTTTGAAATCAAAGCAAAACTATAGAGTTCAAAGTACTAGGCTCTCTGCAAGAGGAGTGGAGGCAATGCAATGAAGGATAAGAGAAATAATACAGGACTAACGTGAGACAACATAAAACTAAAAACTACTCTAGGTGCCATGGGAAGAGCAAGGGAGAATATAACAATGGATAAACTCATCCATGAGACTGGTATGGTATACTAGGAGGAGGTGTTCTTCTTACTGGCAAATACAGGTACCAGAAATACTACACAATAGCTTGACATTGACAAATTTGAGCGGATGCCCAAAAGCACTTTTCACCAAAAAGAGAAGTAGTTAATGAAACATAATGTTGACAAATTGATCTGTAATAACATGATGTGGGTATCAAAACAAGAATGAATATGATGAAGGCCCATTAATCATTAGGGCGTTGTCGCCTCACAGTAAGTTGCTGACCGGTTCGACTCTCAGCTAGAGCGTCTTCTGTGTGGAGACATGCGTGAATGGGCGTACCTTCGTTGAAGGTTGTGCGTTAGGGCTGGCAACTCAGCACGTAAAAATCAACTGCCAATTATTAGCGGATCGGAGTTCCGCTGTGGCGACCCCTAACTGGGAAAAGCCGAAAGACACAACAACAACAACTATAAGATTATTGCAGACCATAAAGAAGAGGAATGGCTTGAAGCATCAACATGCATATTCATTGTCCAAAGTGCATTTCATAGTCCTGAGAAGCACAGATATTTTTCACAATCCACAATTTTTATTAAGGTTGTTTTAATTCATCTAGCAATGTAGTACAGTTAATTATTTATTTCAAAATAGTATGACCTGCAGAAAGAAAGAAGGAAACTGGGAAAAAAAAAATAAAATTTGGCTAAATTTTAATATGTTCTCAGTGTGGTCCAGGACACAGTTTCCAAGAAAAATGACAACAGCTCTGATACAGGCCATTGACAGGCAAGTCATACAGACAGGTTATAGAAGTAAACACAGACTTTAATGAAAAAAAAAAGTAATTTCTCCTAAATGTACTCTTAATACAATTACAAAGATCTAGAACTGGCAGCAGGAAATAGCAGCACTACCAGAGCACATCTTTAGAAACTACTGAATCAGGAAAAATCAAGGACTAGACATGACTCTGTTATAGTGTGAAGCACTTTCCAGGTAAAATCAATACTCAGCACAGAACAGCACAGGCATACACCGGTTCACATTGGTTTTTAAATCAGTATTCTACTGCTCTTTGCAGGAATATTGTACGCAAGTGCTTTGGGATTGTTTATTACCAGAAAGATTTGCTTTGTGCAAGGGCCAGATGTGTGAGAATGCAAAACTTTCAGAAGTATTACCATATTCAATGAGATTGCCCACTACAAAACACTTAGTGTGTGTTTTTTTTTTTTTTTTTTTTTTTTTTTTTTTAGCAAATGCAGTGCAGTGATTCTGATTCTTGGCACATTCAGTTTTGTCTGCTCATAGTGGAAGGAGACAGTGACCTAACTTTCAACCAACATGTGTCCATTGTCATAAGAAATTATTTTTATATTGTACAACTTATAAACAAAGGGATTGTGTCTAGATATAAGGATATTATTATCCCCCTTTTTCTCAGTCCTCATTAGGCCAGTCATCAAATATAATGTCCCTAATGGCATATATCCGTCCAGACACAAGTAACAACTGGAACATCCAAAAGAAATACTTTACTAAAGGAATACATGGTTTAAACAATATGTCCTATATGGACACACTCAAAACCCTGTCACTATACTTGGTATCCTACAGACTGTTAAGAGGTGACCTGTGACAGGCATACAGGGCATTCTAGGATACAATACTGAAGGATTTACTAAGCAACCAACAAGTCAAATGGCATCAGAAATACTTTGTCTAGGGATCTAAATCTCTTCTACAACATCAACAGAACTGTTTGGAGGGACAGATTTATCCCACAAAGGATATCACTGCTCTGAACAAAGTGCCAGCTATATAAAACAAAGCTCATCCTTGCCCATATTCAAGTGAAACTTGGATCTATGAATGGGAAACAGAAAATTTACCCCAGGACTGCCTCTTGTACTACTAATGCACAGAGGCAGCTCATAAATGCTTTATCCCATGCATACGTCCCCTTAAATTAAATATGGTAAGATCCCTGTTATTCTCACTAGAGGTAATATGTAATTATTGACAATGGGAAGGTTAAGGACAAGCTAACACCAAATGGGATAGGTTAATTCAAGCACAAAAGGGAAACTGGCTAGTCTTAAAATGGCCCACAACAGCAGCTAGCCTAGTACTTACCTATAATTTTATGAACCTATACAAATTCTGTACATTTACACTAATTCTGAAACTTATTCTTACTGCTGGGTGGGATAAATTAAAGTGATGTTATACCTGCATGTGTTCTCTCTGTCTCTTACCACACATGCACACACACACACACACACACACACACACACACACAGACACACACACACCACTATATATAGGTCTTCAACTGCAAATTCCAGTAATGGATTTGCAACTACTTCCTATATTTGGTCCAAGATGCGGTGCTAAGGAGAAGAAGAAAATGTTCTCAAAACTCAGCTTAGTTATGATAAAGGCTGGATGTGGTTCGTTTTAATGGAAAGTTATTTCCTCCTGTCTCTGTTGTCTTCTGCTGCTGCTGTTTGTTTAAATCTGTGTTGCTCTTTATTTATACCTAATCTTTCTTCAGAGATCTTTTGTTGCTGATGATTAGCTAACATGCATACTGAATATAGGAAGCTGGGCACATGCATAATTTTCATAACCAAACTGATTTGGAATTGTATCAGGACTGTATGGGAAAACAAAAGCCAAGAAATATCAATTGCCATTAGTCATCTCTCGGATATTTTTAGAGTAGATGGAATTAATTTTCAGAGTATAATTAAGAGCACAGAACGCAGTTGCTTCTTCATCACTGCTGATTCTGAAATGCAGAAAAAAATGCCACTTTACTCAAAAGCTGAACATTTCAAATAGTCATAGTGTACATGTAAATGAAGCCAAGATACAAGCAATAAATTAAAACGCAACAAAAACAAAATACTAGTACATAAATAAGCAAAATACAGAAAGAAAAAATTGCAAAACTAGATAAACTGAATTTGTTTCATAAAGTGAACATATTCTGTGGTAGGTGTGGAATGAGTGATAAGGCTCCAACTGGCCAAAATGTAAAACTTGTACTATCCAAAACATTATGATACATCCAAAATATTTTATTTTACTTGTAGAGGTAATATAGTAGAATAAAAAAAAAAGCATTTCTAATTTATGTACAGTGCTGGATTCATTAGATTTAGAAAATCGATGCCCTGCTGAAAAAAAAATAATGCAAGTGGCCTTGGTTACTACAATGATGTAACTGTATTTTCTTATAATGCAGTTCAGAAATAAGCTGACTTTTGAGGGAACAAAAGACTATGGAATACAGTCACTAACAAAGAGTAAAATGTTGCTGGAGGTTAGTGATTCAGGAGTGAATAATTTCCCTGTCAATGCATCCTCATCTCAAGCTTCAGTTACTTGCCTGTAACCACAGAGAAAATCGGTCAGCTACAATTTCATTGCCCATTATTATTTCTGTGACTAGTTGATTTTAATCAGTGTTGAGCCTAACTGCTATCTATGATGGAGTTTCTGTCTGATGACTATCAACAAGAGATCCATTCCGACATCCTCCTCGTATTAAGGGTCACTTCTCTGCTCAACTGATACAAATTTAGATAAAACTCATTAGCGGATCATTACTGGTCCCAAGTGCTTTCCAACTGCATGTGTGCATTTTACCTTCTGTTGTAAGATATTATAAAAGCAACGCATCATGACTGGTACTCAGTACTTTTTTTTTTCCTTTTTAAGAAGTCTCTAGCACATTGGTTGTTTTAACTCAGCGTTTATTTTAAAAATATATAAAAAAGAGAAGTTTACATATACATAAATATACAATGGAGTTAATCAACATGTTCTAGAAACATATTTTCATCCTGGAGCTGGGAACAACACTGACCAATCTTTTACTTACTTCTCTACCTTTCTCATTCAGAAATCGTCTAATTCAAGTACAGACTTAGCTTTTTGTGGACAGCAATTTAAGGTGCAACAGTATATATTCATTAGATGTGATCACACTTTTCTGTCAATGAATCACTTGAATGACATTAAAAAATGTTGGCATTATTCACCTGCTAAGAAAATGGCTATATGATTTAAGTTTCTTCATATGTGCAGTGAAATTCTTCTACCAAAAAGAAATGGGTGGATTTGTCACTGCTTAGCACATCAGTGGTGGGTTTGCTAAGTCCGCTTTGTCAGTCTGCTTGGACTTCACCAGTTGGTGTTGCCAGAGTGCTGCTATGGTTTCCACAGTGGCAATGATAACCACTGAATTAGAATAAAAAATAAGAATATGTGGGGAGAATATAATATTAGCATTCAGGGGACTGTAACTCTGCATAAAAATATGTGGTGTATCTGTATATGGCAAAAGGTGGGTGAGGTGTGTGTGTTTGTGTGCATGCGTATAAGGCAAATATTTGAGAGTATGTTGGACTCATTGAGGTTAGCTTAAAGAAAATAGCCCTAGACAAGTCACACCATAGCCACTCTAGAGTCTTGGTACATGCAGATATACACATTTCTCACTTTTCTTGTTGGCATGAATTCTGATTATATTACTGATTTTTCACATCATTAGATCGTCTGCACCCTGTGTACATTGTGAGACAATATCCGACAAGGACCACCTGAGGACTAGACATGAGTCACCAATAAGTAAATTAATTAATTCCTTAATGTAATTTATTATTTTGGTATAATACCCTTGCACTCACTAACTGGCTTAAGTGCTCCTTTAAATAATAATAAAAAGCTGCTCTGTACAACATGCCTAGTCTTACCAGACACTTATACATGACAATTTGGATAGGCATTGTCTCACTTGAGATGCCTGGTTGGGTCCATTAGAATGTCCTAGAGGATTTTCATAGAACCACAAAGATTTGATCAAATCTTAGAGAGTTGTCAAGAAATCTATCAAGAAATTTGACTTTATTTGGAGTTTTATTATCTGAGCAAAATATTGTAGGTAGAGGTAAAGCACAGGCTGTGGATGTTTCAAAGACACAGATAGTATGATTGCGCAAGAGGCAAAACAATACAGTATGCATAAAGATAGTGAACTCGGGGAAATCCATGCAAATGAGACAGATGGCACATGAAACAAAGACATTCAAAATGGTAAACCAATTTAGCTTCACCCTCGTGATTAAACCACACCAACCATAGGTAAATCTACAATATACCACATCCATGTCAACAGTTATTGCTATAATCAAATCAGACAATAATTAAGGAAATGAACTCAGACTATTTACTGGAAGGTCTAACAGTAAAGCTGAAACTCAGGTGCTTTAACCACATAATGAAAATATAAGATTCAGTAGAGAAGGAACTTGTCACTCTCCTACTCGGGATACAATAGAAGAGTCTTCTTGGGTTCTGTTCAAGCAGCTTTATTATATACAAATACATCACGATAAAAGTTTACTGACTAACTTAGGTAACTTATATACAAACTAGCTATTGCAATCATATGTGCTCACTCTCTAGCTGCACTCTCAAAATGGCACTCAGTATAGCAAGTGCCTGCTATTTATATGTGCACATTCAGCCCTTAATATACTTCTTAAAGATACAGGACATGCAGTTTTATCTACAAACTGATGCTGGGGAAAGATAAGGCAGCTATAATTCAGCCAGACAGGGGCGTCTGGTTCCATAATGAATGACAAACGCCAGTGAGCCCCAAGGTGATGATGACCTCCATTCTACAGTCAGTGATTATCAGTTTCAGTTTATGACTAACTAAACAAAAGAAAAGTGGTACTGATAGGACTCACAATCAATGCAAATGTATAACATGAATCTGTTCTTCAATGGGAAGAATATGGTAAGCTAATTACATGGTCCTTCATGGTTTTTGTAACACCGTAGAATGAGCCAAGGTTTGAGCCCCTGCAGATACGTATATTTCTGCCTAGGCTTGAAAACGGTAATGACTGGAGGATTCAGATCTGGGACGATGACCAGAAGCAGTTCACAGGTAACACTCAAATAGATAAAACAGCAAAAAAATTCTGAAAAGAAAAATGAGTTGGACAAGATGTGAAGGACTGGGATGGATCAGGTGTTTAACTGTGATATACCACTGTGACATGGAGTCCTATGATGTGGGCATGCGTTCAAATCCTGCAGAATGACTGAGATGCAAGAAACTGAAGTAGTTCAAATGAACAGAATGTACACTCAGGCTTTGAGCTCATCTATCAAAGAGAGAACAGGAAGAAAAGGGAGGTTAGGCAGCACAGCACAGGTAGAACAGAGAAAAGGAAGAAGGCAAGAGGAGGAACAACAGAGAGGATATGACTAGAGACAGACATGCAGACATGTCAAGACTAAAGGTAGAGAGGTAGAGGACATAGGCAGGACAGGCAGGGAGAAATGAAAAGTGCCAGATGCAGAAGGGAAGGGACAGACAGATACATATCTGACAGAAAGAACTAAATGGGAGAATGGAAGAAATAAGGCAATTAAGTTGTGGTTGGGTAGTAATGAGCAATGCAGGAAGTAACAGCATGGGACCAAGAAGACAGTAGGTAATGCCAGACTTTCAGGCAGCTTACTGAAATGGGAAAAGACAGAGCTTTAGAAGTGATGCAAACGGGAGGAATAGCTTAGCAGAAGTGATCAAGGAAACTAGTGCAAACAGCCTAGGAAGGACTTGCTCTAGGGATAACACAAAAGAACTGGAAATGAGGAGTCCTTTGGATGATCAATCAGAAAGAATGCTAAGTGAAAACAAAAGTCATAAGGATGCAGACTAGAGGCAACAGAAACTAAGACTCAGATTATACAGGACAAGCAAGGAAAAAAGAAACCTTCTAAGGTTTGGTAGAAGTTACTCAGATGTCATCATATATGAGAACTCCAATGACATGGCAATTGGATCTACACAAAAGGCACACAGGAAAATGTACAGGAGGTGGCCAAGACATGCAAAGAATTGAAGCTGTAGTAGATTTTGAAGAATTGCTACTGCAATCAAATGCCAGTACAGAAGTAAGGACAATATTTTGGCTCAGAAACCAGGCTTGATGAGTACAGAATATGGACTAGTGGATGACTGGAGGGAGGGTACTGCAAAGACCATGCCACCGAGGTATTTCTCCTTTCATGATGGGCAGTTCTGATGAAATACAGAATGCAAAACTTATACCAAGGCAATTATGCTGTTAAACTTAAATGGGGGTGGAAGCAGACATATGACATATTACAGAAAGCAGAAGGACTTGGGTAAACAAAGAGCAACTATTATGAAAGCACAGAAATAATCAGGGAAGGCACAAGATATAGTGGATAGGTACTGATATTAAAATAGCATCAGAAATACTTGGTCCAAGGATCTAAATCTCTTCAACATCAATACAATGGTTTGGTGAGGCAAATTTATCTCGCAGAGGATACCACTGCTGTGGAACATAAAACAAAGCTCATCCCTGTCCATATTCAAACACAACTTGGATATATGGATGAGAAACAGAAGATTTACCCTAAGACTGCCCGTGTGCCACTAATGGACAAAGGCAGCTCCTAAATGTTTTATCCCATGCATGGGTCCCATCAAACTACCTATGGAATAATCCCAGTTATTCTTATTAGGGATGATATATAATTATCAACCAAAGGATGGGTAAGGCCAATCTAACACCAAATGGGATGGGTTAATTCGAGCACAAATCGTGAAACTGGTCCACAAGGGCATCTAGCCTAGTACCCACAAAAGGACTGGGATACAGGACATAAGTCAACAATTAAAAAGGATAAAGAGTGAAATACAGGAAAAAATAAAGCAAACAAGACTAGTGGTAAAAGAGAGAGGGTCATGGTGAGTAATGTCAATAGCACAGGCAAAAATATGGTGGAGGCTTCAAACAGTGTGCTACAAATGGAGGAAGTAGAGAAAATAGGTGTGACAGAAACCTGGGTAAATGATAAAAAGGACTGAGCTATGGAAATCCCAGTACATACACTGTTTTGGCAGGGCAAAATGGACAAGACAAGGTAGGATAGCAGTATACATTAGGCAGACCACACATTGAGTTGCTTGCAGACAGTATAGCACAACAGGGAAGAGAAGAACTTTGAAGACCATCAAAAGGCAGAAGTCCATCAGACATGCTAGACAGAAAAGGTGAAAGATGGTGGTCAGATATACTGTCAACCACTAAACTCTGAAAGAGCCAAAAAGGAACAAATAAAGAAATGCATATTGTCCTGCAGTATATAAAAGAAAGATGTACTGATAAGTTACTTCAGTTTTCCAGAAGACTGGAATTTTTAACTTCATCCAAATCTGAGAAAGAGAATAAAACACTGATGGTAAAAGACTACGAAACATCCATTCAAGTTTTCACAGGAAACTAAAAAGAAGGGTAAATACAGGATTTTGAACACAGCAAGGATGATATTGTTTAAAACCAAAAAGTACCCCTAGCCAGCAAATATCAATTAATAGTCTGCTTACCTCTTGATCTAATAACCCATAATGAACCAATCAAATCCAATTTTAGAGCAACATATAAAAGTCTTTCGGCTTTTCCCGGTTAGGGGTCGCCACAGCGGAACTCCAGTCTGCTCATGATTGGCAGTGGATCTTCTAGGGATTTGAAGCACTCTATCATTAACTTAATATAGTTGAAACCACAGTCTAAATTTAGTTGCTACCATCTCTTGAGGAGATCAGGATGGACATCTCCACAGGTCAGCAGGCATAAGACACGCATGCCTCTTGGTATAACACAAAAGTGTAGGCATGCCTCCAAATGTAACATTGCCAAGTACATCGTTTAAGTTTATATAAGTCATTTTCTAGAGCTCTAAGATTTTTAGAGAAAGTCTCTAACTCACCAAAGTCTTGTTGTGGTGATAATGATAGAGTACTTCAAACCCCTAGAAGATCAACTGTTAACACAAACAGAACAACATGCTGATCTACTCATGCGTTTTAAGGGTGAGCTTTATAATAGTAGAATCGACAATGCTTGCTTTAACGTTACCATATATGAAACATGACTTAGACAAACAAAACAGAAGAAATTGCAGAGAGATTTTGGCGATTTTTCGTCGGGTAATGTGTTTGTGTGGCTGAGACATACAAACAAGCAGCACTCTGATGTCAGGAATGGTGACCAACGGAGAGCTGTAAGAGCGATGCTGGAAACCAGAGAGGAGGGATTACCTGACACACCCTCATCCTTGACCAACAACACCATACTTGGCACAGCCAACAGTACAGCTGAGTTGGCTTGTGTCCCGATACAGAGTACCAACATTAATCGACCTGGCATCAGTCAAAATGATAACACACCTCCCCCTAACCAGCAATTATGGAATCGACAACACAATAACTATGTCTCAACGGGTGCTAGACCTAAATAAACTGGTCAATTTGATGTGGAAAATTTTTTACCACTTCCTGTGCAGTCAAAGAGACCACATTATATGCGTTCAACCAGCAGGGGGAGACAGAAGAGGAAGGTATCTACAGAGGGAGATCCAACACAACGAAAGATGAAACATTAGAAAATCTAATAGTGAATTTTTCTAACTATTGTTTAGACCAGCATGAGAGAACTGTGCTAAACAGAGGACTAACTTTTGTTCCAGCAACCATGACTAGGGTGAGTGATGTTTTAATTGACTTGAGGCTGTTTGCGAGAAGAATAGCACTAAACTTGATTTTTGGTGATTCAGAAAATACATCTAATGCTACATACAAAAGGCCTAGTACATTTTCACCAGACTTACCAGCTCATGTTGAACTGTTTGTACAAGCTTGTGAATGTGATTTTATTGAAATTTTAAATCAAGATAAATGAAATAGATTTTATAATCTGAATATTAATGAACATCAAGCTTTGCAAAACTTGATACATAATGCAGAACTGACCATTAGACCATCTGATAAAGGTGGTGCGATCATTGTAATGAATACCAAAGACTATTTGCATGCAATGTTTGACTTATTGAATAATGTTGAAACTTATTGCTTGATAGATTGGCCACAATATAGAAGGATTGTTAACTATGTGGGAGAATGTTTGTATGATCTACTTATGAGCAAAGAAATTAATGAAGAGCTTTATCAGTTTTTTCATCTACCTTCTCCTAAGATACCTGTTATTAAAAGGACAGTCGAAGATACATAAGTCACTAACCACTCCACTAATGAAATCTATAGTAGCTGGACGGGGTTGGGTAACTGAACCCCTCTCCATCTATGTGGAGGGCCAATTAAGTCCTGCAGTATTCTTCACTGGCACCATCCTGAAAGATACTACACATTTCCTGCATGATTTATCAGAATTTACTGATATGAATGATGTTACCTCTTTACTAATGGTTACAGTGGATGTTAAAAACTTTTTCACCTCCATACCCAATGATTATGGGGTGGAGGCGATCATATATATACTTGGCAAAGATGAACATGAATGAATCACATTGTAATATTGGCTTAGTTTGCACATTATTAGTTTTAATTTTGAATAATAATGTGTTCATGTTTGAAGAACCACTATTTCTTCAGAAATAGGGTGTCGTGATGGGCACCCCATGTGCGAACCCGTACGCGAATTTGGTTATGAACTTTTGGGAATGTAACCATTTGTACGATAGTGCTTTGAGTAGAGGCATCAAATTTTATAGGCATTTTGTGGATGACATCTTTATACTTTGGCAAGGGAATGCTACAACTCTTTCATTATTTGTTGAATATCTAGAATCCACTTCGAATTTTTTGAAGTTTACAGTTCACACTCTGATAAACAAGTAGAATTTCTGGATGTTACACTTATAAAGAATGGTGCCAGTGGAATCAATACGACTCTATATAGGAAACCTTGTTGGAGAAATGGTCTCCTATCTAGAGATGGCATGCATCCAAGGCATGTATTTTCTAGTATAGTTAAAAGTCAATTTCTTTGGGTAAAAAGAATTTGCAATAACGAAACTGACCTTGAGACAGAGTTAGATACCCTGGAAAGGATGTTTATTGATAGAGGGTATAATAGTGCTACAGTTAGAGCGCTACATTTAATGACACTAGGGAGTCAAGGCAATGCCTCTGGACCTGTTACCCATGGGCCCAATGTAGAATGTCTTGATAATGATCAACAGGGAATGGTAACAAATAATGTAATTGATATATCATACAGAACTTGTATGCATAGAAGAAATGTTACAAATAATAAAAGTAGACGTCCCACCTCCTTTGTGACCAACTATCCTAGTAATAATAAGACTGTAAGAGATATAATACAGAAACATTGGCATCTTCTAACGCTGGATAACAAAATTGTTAATTTTGTTGGAACAACACCAGTTTTTTCATACAGAAATAGTCAGAATTGAAAACAACTATTATGTAATTACAAGAAAGTAATGAAGAACAAAGATGAAAGGCTAGGGACATACCCTTGTAGGCACTGTTCTGTATGTAAAGTGTTGAGGAAGGAACAGGTATTTGAACATCCTACCCTAGATTTTGATTTTCAACCCAGATTCTATGCTGACTGCACTACTACGCATTTGGTATATTTGGCTACATGTGACTCTTGCCCATGTTTTTACGTGGGCAAAACTATCCAAAAATTAAGAGATAGAGTACTTAAACACCTCTCAGATATAACGAAGGGAGATATTAAAAATGCACTAGCTAAACATCAGCTAGAATTTCCTAAACACCAATTTACATTTAGGGTGTTACAGTGTATACATAAAACTCTGAGAGGAGGTGATGTGAACAACTACTTGCAAAAGAATGAGTTAAAATGGATTTTAAGGATGCAAGCACACAGATTTCCTGGCCTTAACAATTGTGTTATTATTAAACCCACCCTTATGGGACGGAAGTTAAAGAATCACAAGCACAAATGATTTGAGATGTAATATCCTCCTACTAATGGTGATGCCATTTTGGCTTCATTTTTCATTATTGTGATTGGTCAGTTTGTATTATAAAGATAGTATGTACTGTTCTGGTTAAATATGAGGATCTGAGGAAGCATTTATTTTATGTGAAAGTGCTTGTCCTATATGTTTTCAAAGTACTGTTTTTATTAAAGTGGAGTAAATTCAGCCATGGTTATCCAGCTGGTTATTTATGAAGATTTATTTTCTCTATCTGGATATTCAGTCTGCACTGGTGATTTATTTCTTTAGTCACGGCTGTGATATGACCTTGTTAGGATAAAGCTGATGATGAACATAAGCAATGTAAGCACTAGAGAGATCAGCAGCCCAGAGTGACTGATCTCAGTGCAAACCTTGGCTTTTAAGAAGAACTGATGCTAACGATATTCAGGGATGTTTTTCTCTTTCAGGGAATTTTATAAATTCTGGCAGAATACCAGATACTATAACTCTCAACTTCTTTGCTGAATAATTCTGTACAATGCCAAAAATAATAGCAGAATAAAGGTACAAATCAGAAACATGTTTTAAGTATTACTCTAATACTTTAAAAAAGTTAAGAGAGTAACACCTTTTGCATAAGCATGCATTTTTTGGACAATAAGAAGTACTAGACTATGATGTCTGGATTTATTGAGTGTAATCCTGAATGATTTATCAGCAAATCAATTTTTAAGAAGGACAGTGCTAAATTACGAGACAAAATCAGGGAAGTACAATGCCCCTTTTGGGATGTACCTTACCAGACACTTGCAGCAACTGGAAAGACCCCAAAAGTACCTCACCAAGAGGATCAAAGGGCTCAAACAGATGCCATATGCTGCCCGATTAAAGAAACTCTAGCTCTACTCAGTGGCATACCGCCTGTTCAGAGGCGATCTGTGCCTGACGTATAAAGCCATGTCCAACCCGGAATTAATGGACATGCTGCACCTCAGAAAATCCAAATCCCATCGAGCTACGCGCTCGAGAGACTTGAACCTCAGCACTGAAATAAATAGGACATGCTGGAGGGACAGATTCATAACCCAGAGGCTCCCTTCACTCTGGAATAAAATCCCAGTCCAGGTTAGGCAGAGTCCCTCATTGACTCTCTTCAAGAGGAATCTTGATGAGTGGATGGGAGATCGTAGGTTTACCCCGGGTATCACTTCTGTGTCACTGTTAGACAGAGGCACAGTATACTAACCTCGAAAAAGGGCATAGCAAAATAAATTTAAAATGGGTGGCGAAAGCCAAACACATTCTGGCTAGGCTTATAAATGCCCTAGGGCAGATAGCCTAGTATGAACCTATGAACCTATGAACCTAAATCAGGGACAGTGACAGGTATGCATTACTCCTCATGAGGTCAAAAGTGACTTACCCCTGCTGCTGTTTGACGACTGCTAAACAGCAGTCACTAATCAGGTGTGGCAGCAACAGTGTTACAGTTTGTATTGTTATTTGCTGAAATAAGTACAAAACTAGTATTGATATAGCTTATGCGTTCATGTGTAAAAAATAAAAAAATAAAAAAAATATCACAGATTTTTATCTGCGCACACACCCAATAATGCTTGGACACATACATTATTCTTCTGGGTATCAGTGAAAAATGTACCTAACAAGTCATCATATTTTAAAAGTAAGGCATAAAATATACTGCATAACATTCGGACACTGAGATCTTCCAAAAGTCTGGTGGCCCCCACTCCCCACACTGTATAAATGGACACAGGGGACCCCCTTTAATCACCCTTGACTATGTGTGGGCCCCACGCTGTTGCTGGCTGGAGAAAAATGGAGAAAAAAATGTATTAATTTTCCTGATTACACTCTTTAACTTAATAGGGCTGTAATATGACCCTGTTAGGAAAAAGCTGATAATGGCCTCTGCTCTCAACCATACACATTCTGAAACCAGCCCCACTCAGTGTGTGTGTGTGTGTGTGTGTGTGTGTGTGTGTGTGTATGTGTGTATACAGAAAGTTGCTGTTGGTTATGTGGGGGTAGAGCCGTGGATTGTGTGGTTATTATTCTAATTTTCATCACAGTCAAACCTTAGAAGTGTGCATAGGACGTCATTATAGCTTGTGTTTGGAGTGATGGCAGTGTGGAAATTGTTTCTTTCACTGTCCTCATAGATCTCAGAGGTTACTGCAGTGTGTATGGGCAGTAAACTGTCTAAATCACTCATCAGGCATGTATACAGGTGGCTGCCTTTGGGGATTATGGGTGAGGAGTGAGGAGTCATGCTATGTATATGTATGTCAGCAGTCACTTGAAATACATGACTGTGGCAGTTTGAGCCTTTGCTTTTATCCCAGTCTAAAACCAGACTGACTGTCTTTTTATTTGGGGGGGGGGTTAGGGAGACAGGCAGTATTCCCAGATAGGACCTGTATATCTTCACAAATGTCTTATTAGTTTATTGTTAGCTATTATTTTGTCAGCAGTGAACATTAAGCCATGGGCACAACTTACTTATTCCCTGAAAGAAAAAAAAATAAGACTGAAATTATTTTCTTACTCGTCATTTTTGTTTAGGCCACCACTTTATTAAAAAGTTGGGAAATGCTCTAAAATGCATCCCAGAGCATCTATAAGCCCTATTGCTTCTGGGGGCACTGGCTTAATTGAGTTATTTTTTAAATGGTTATTACTGTGCTGTCTTTGTCAGGGAAGGTATGTTAAAAGAATGCAAGAAAAACAAAAGATGAACAACAACAACAACACTGAATTACTTTCCTTAATTATAATTTCTGATCAAGTCATCACTGGATGAAAAGATTGTGTGAAAAGAAAAAAAAACTTTAAAATGCACTTCAGAGCATATAGAAAGTTATGGCTTCCGGAAAAAGCTGAAGAGTAAGGCAAAATGTGAGAAAATGAAAAAAAAAGTAATGTGCATCATATGAGGAGTCCAAGATGGTGGCAAAGGCCAGACAGCACTGAAGTGTGTGTGTGTGTGTGTGTGTGTGTGTGTGTGTGTGTGTGTGTGTGTGTGTATGGGGGGTGCTGAAACAGGTGAAATGGCATCCCAGGCACTCCCTACGAAGTCCAGCCCTATACACAGAGTTGTTGCAATGTATCACTGTTGCAACTAAGTGCCAGTAACTGTAAATGTCCCTTTGTGAGATGGGCCAACATAGTGTGGTACCTAGGCCTGTTGTAATGTAAGAGCATTATAGTTACAGGTCAGTCTGTGCAAATTACACCTAAAAGTTTACAGCATAAACTCAAAGGTTGCTTAGGAGAAATGGCAGTGACAGGGTGTTACCTAGGCCTGTTGTACTGTAACAGAATTATAGTTACTGGTGAGTCTGTACAAATTACACCTAAAAGTTTACAGCATAAACTCAAAGGTTGCTTAGGAGAAATGGCAGTGACAGGGTGTTACT